>NW_021822911.1:16738053-16889601 GCF_901001165.1 Salmo trutta | reverse complement strand
AGCGCCTCCAAGCTCTGGACACTACGCTGACAGACACCAAACTCTTGCCCAGCTCGCATTGATGTTGCCATCCTGAATGAGCTGCAATCCTGAGCCACTTGTGTGGGTTGTAGACTCCGTCTCATACTACCACTAGAGTGAAAGCACCGCCAGCATTCAAAAGTGACACAATGTCAGCCAGGAAGCATAGGAACTGAGAAGTGGTCTGTGGTCACACACCTGCAGAACCACTCCTTTATTGGGGGTGCCTTGCTAATTGCCTATAATTTCCACCTGTTGTCTATTCATTTGCACAACAGCATGTGTATTGTCAATCAGTGTTGCTTCCTAAGTGGACAGTTTTGATTTACAGAAGTGTAATTGAATTGGAGTTACATTGTGTTGTTTAAGTGTTCCCTTTATTTTTTGAGCAGTGTATATGAAATACAAATCGTAAGATAGAGAAATAGTCCTATATTAACTACAACCTAAAAACTCTTACCTGGGAATCTTGAACTCATGTTAAAAGGAACCACCAGCTTTCATATGTCTGAGCAAGGAACTTAAACGTTAGCTTTTTTACATGGCACATATTGCACTTTTACTTTCTTCTCCAACACTTTGTTTTTTCATTATTTAAACCAAATTGAACATGTTTCATTATTTATTTGAGGCTAAATTGATTTTTATTGATGTATTATATTAAGTTAAGATAAGTGTTCATTCAGTATTGTGGTAATTGTCATTATTACAAATAAATAAATTAAATACATTTTAAAAAACGGGTGATTCATCGGTATCGGCCTTTTTTGGGTCCTCCAATAATCGGTATCGGCATTAAAATCATAATCGGTCGACCTCTAGTGTTAACCCTCGCAAGGCTGCGGCCCAGACGGCATCCCTAGCTGCGTCCTCAGAGCATGTGCAGACCAGCTGGCTGGCGTGTTTACAGACATATTCAATCAATCCCTATCCCAGTCTGCTGTTCCCACATGCTTCAAGAGGGCCACCATTGTTCCTGTTCCCAAGAAAGCTAAGGTAACTGAGCTAAACGACAATAGCCCCGTAGCACTCACTTCCGGCATCATGAAGTGCTTTGAGAGACTAGTCAAGGATCATATCACCTCCACCCTACCTGACACTCCAATTTTTGCTTACCGCCCCAATAGGTCTACAGACGATGCAATTGCAATCACACTGCCCTAACCCATCTGGACAAGAGGAATACCTATCTAAGAATGCTGGTAATCGACTACAGCTCAGCATTTAACACCATAGTGCCCTCCAAACTCGTCATTAAGCTCGAGACCCTGGGTCTCAACACCGCCCTATGCAACTGGGTCCTGGACTTTCTGACGGGCCACCCCCAAGTGTTGAGGGTAGGAAACAACATCTCCACCCCGCTGATCCTCAACACTGTGGTTCACCCCGCTATCATCCAGAAGGCGTGGTCAGGACAGGTGCATCAAAGCTGGGACCGAGAGACTGAAAAACAGCTTCTATCTCAATGCCATCAGACTGTTAAACAGCCATCACTAACATTGAGTGGCTGCTGCCATCATACTGACTCAAATCTCTAGCCACTTTAATAATTAAAAATTGGATGTGATAAATGTATCACTAGTCACTTTAAACAATGCCAATTTATATAATACCCTGCATTACTCATCTAATATGTATATACTGTACTCTATACCATCTGCTGCATCTTGCCTATGCCGTTCGGGCATCACTCATTCATATATGTGTATGTAGTATTCTTATTCATTCCTTTACACTTGTGTGTATTAGGTAGTTTGTGAAATTGTTAGATTACTTGTTAGATATTACTGCATGGTCGGAACTAGAAGCACAAGCATGTCTCTACACTCGCATTAACATCTGCTAGCCATGTGTATGTGACCATAACATTTATTTTATTTGGTACAACTCAGACGAGTGCTCTGAAATCAGAGTAGATAGCCAGAGCGAATTTATGAAAACACCCGAATGTCCATTGAGAAAGCACAACGACTATACAATTTAGCTAATCTAAGAATGACGGGAATAATCAAGTCAATAAACGTTGGGTAGTTAGATAGAATATAGTTAATATACTGGCAAATTTGATGTATAAGTAGCCAACTAACGTCAGGTAGCTAGATAACATAGCGGTACATACTGCTGTAATAACATGCTAACAAATTGTCAGCCAAAATAACGTGTAAGGTATATTACTTGAAAAGTCATTACTATTACATTGCTCAACCTTTTCTTAACATTTGCCATAATTAGTTAAAACAATGAATTTGTATCGGCTCTCGTTGGACTTGGGCTGAATATTTCCGCCATTTTCTTCAAATCTGAAAACGATGTGAAGCCACGCCCATTTCCTGAAGAATTGCATTATGGGCCCTAACGTACTGCGTGTTTACGTCATATTTTGGTGAATTTAGTATGACATCCGGGAACTTTTGGCATACTAATTATCATACTATGACCAATAGGCATACTATATACTCAATTAACATCACAAATAGTACGGTTAGTATGAGTATTCTAACACAGCTAATGACTTATCAACAGCTCTACAATTTGACCCCCACAGGAAATCTACACTGGCAGTTATAGAAAGACCCATTTACTATGTAACCATTGATTCTTGAAGAATATAACTTATAAATGCCTCAAATGTTTAAACTGTATTACCCCATCAGAAACCAAAACATAAGCTTGAAAACTGTTTGTAAACAAGCACTGTATAGATCTTGTTTAAAATGATAATTGTGACCTTATGGATGGCCCGTTCTTGTATTCATAGTGTAGTGAATTCAGGGGGTAGTCCTGAGCTGGACTCAAACCTGGGTCCAGCAACTGTCAAGCCAACACCTTATAACTGTTACACCAAAATGTCTGAACTTCTTGACGAGGTCACTAGGTTTTGGGTTACGGTTGCTACAATAGCTTTCTCTATGAATTTGAGTGGTTACACTTCTCCTTCCCCCATCCCTCAGCTGTTTACCAAACCAAGTCTCAGGGCTGACAATTTATTGCTATTTAAATCCTAGGTAACCCCTATAAAATAGCTGCACATCTATCAACCAATCTGCAGTTCATACAATAACAAAGATGTCATTCCACCACTAGTTTGGTTATAAGATGATGATGGGGCTGGAGAAATGTAACTACTCTCAAATTCATAGACGGACCTACGGATGCAAGCACTGACCATCCATGATATCAACATTATAGTTTTAACCATGTTGAGGCTATACAGTGTTTTTTCATTTAAAATGTTTCTAAATATTGGAGTATAAAAAGCTTATTTGGGGTTCTGATGGGGTACAACAGTTGAACTAAGCTCATGGAGGCATGTGTTATATTCTTCAACAATCAATGGCTATAAATATTAATTTAAAAGTCACAATATGGATGTAGCTATTGCATATTTCCCCTTTGACACCACACATCAGTTCAACAACTGCAGAGTTTGTGCCTCTGTTTTTAAGACAGTACTTACTAGTGTTAATCAGGGCCGTTTATCGTTAGAACCATTGGATGCCTTAAGATGCCTTTGGGAAACCGAGCCCAGATATCCCGTTTCATCTTCTTCCCCAATGTGACATCTCCCCCTCCTCTTTCACCCCATAAAACTGCAGCCTCCTCTTTCACTTCCTCTTCTTTCACTGAAACGTCTTCTCTTCTTCTTTCACTGTAACTGCCTCACCCTTTACTTGTTTTTGTACTGTGACATCCTCTTCCTCCTCTTTCACGACAACGTTCAGCCACAGACCCTCTTTCTCCGTCCAGCAGACCTCTTCTTTAGCAGGAGAGAGTAGTTTAGTGAGCTCATGGTCGGGGAGGTTAGCTAGCTATGCTAATAACTTAACCAGCCCGCTGGATGAATAATAACAACAACACCGTAAATATGAAATTAAATCGGATAACTAACTAGACGACAAAAGTGGGTTAAAAACACAGTGGCTAATACACACTAACGCGTCTAAAGAGCTTTATTGGTTCGGCTATTGTGTCTAGCAAGCTACCGAGGAGGCTGAATAACTGCTGCTACTGTTGAAAGAAGCGTTCCGTCCACTAGATTATACGTCACACCAACAGCATCACCTTAAAGCCCCACATGATGTATTGTAACACCATGTAGGGGCAGTATAGACCTAGTCTGTTCATTATATACATCTACATGATGTATTGTTACACATGTAGGAGCAGTATAGACCTAGTCTGTTCATTATATACATCTACATGATGTATTGTTACACCATGTAGGAGCAGTATAGACCTAGTCTGTTCATTATATACATCTACATGATGTATTGTTACACCATGTAGGAGCAGTATAGACCTAGTCTGTTCATTATATACATCTACATGATGTATTGTTACACCATGTAAGAGCAGTATAGACCTAGTCTGTTCATTATATACATCTACATTATGTATTGTTACACCATGTAGGAGCAGTATAGACCTAGTCTGTTCATTATATCACTACATGATGTATTGTTACACCATGTAGGAGCAGTATAGACCTAGTCTGTTCATTATATACATCTACATGATGTATTGTTACACCATGTAGGAGCAGTATAGACCTACAGTAGCTGGCTACTTATTTAGATGTTTGACTGAATGAAACTGCCTTAAATGTGCTGTAGTAAACATGTTTTATTCTCACTAATAAATCACCACATTCCTGTCTTTGTATGTCTCAATATAATAGTATTATTTAATTAAAACCATGTAAAATAATCTTTGTCTGAAAATAAAATGTGATCCTCAACTGCGTTTCCCTCCAGTCAGCAGACGGCGATGTGCGTCTTTCAGGCGATGCTGCAGCGTGACGTATAATCTAGTGGACGGTTCTTCATAAACAGCTCGTCAACCACCTCGGTAGCTTGCTAGCCAACATAGCCGAAAGATTCAAGCTATTTATACGCTTTCGGTCTATATTAGCTACTGTGTTTTAGACACACGTCTATCGTATCTACTTGTTAACCTATTTAATTTAATATTACGTTATTTTGTATTAGTCAGCTATAGTAGCTGGCTGGTTAAGTTAGCATTAGCCTGGTCGCTAATGATAGCTAGCTAGCTAACATCCCCGAACATGAGCTCCCTAAACTACTCCCCTCCTGTTAAAGAAGAGGAGGTCTGCTGGACGGAGAAAGAAGCTCTGGGGCTGAACATTGTAGTGAAAGAGGAGAAAGAAGAGGAGGATGTTACAGTTAAACAAGAAGTAGAGGGTGAGGCTGTTACAGTGAAAGATGAAGAAAGACGTTTCAGTTAAACAAGAGGAAGAAGAGGATGATGCTGTTTTTGGAGTGAAGAAGGAAGGAGAGATTACTGTCACATTGAAGAAAGAGAGGAGACAGGAGATCTGATTAACACCAGTAAGTACCGCCTTCAAGTAGTTTTTAACTTTGGATATTCAGAGTTGGCTCGTCAATACCTCTTCAACGGAGGGTCCTGGGATGATGACTGATATGTCTAGAATCAGACGTAGAGAGCAAGCTACCCCTTGTTTTCCTCCGTTCCGTTTCCAAAAAGTGACTTAACATATATATTTGAGGAGGGTCTATCTGCTGACCGCAGACTGGGGGGCCACGGCATGTAGTGATTTTAATGTAGTGATGTTTTACTACACACCGTGACCCCCAATAGAGCCATGTGAGAGTTGGGTTGGCTACACCAAAGATTATGGATATACTGACAAGATGTCTCTCCGTCCTGACAAGGGGAGTCGTTGTCCACAAAGCGGCACTGTGGGTTGTCTCGCTCCCACCTATCCTGTCTTTGGATTGGTGGATACATCTTATTATTGTAATCTATTGTTCATATTCTATGAGAGTTGTTGACGTCAACTGCCTGTATTCAATGGAGAGATGCTAAGCTACTAGCATGAATATGCATAGCGATCTGGAGACAACTCCTATGTTTTTATCAAAGTTGTCGGTATGTCACGTGTCTACATAACAACTTTATCATTACGAAACTTATGTTGCATCAAGTAAACCTCACGTAGCAAATATGCCATTCATTATGTTTTGACCAAATTCAACACTTTCCTCATTTGGTTGATAATTGTTTCCACTTGGATACAACCTACTGTAGTCTACTGGCATGACCTAGAGAGTTACAACCTACTGTAACCTATTGGCATGACCTAGAGAGATACAACCTACTGTAGCCTACTGGCATGACCTAGAGAGTTACACTTCTGTAACCTACTGGCATGACCTAGAGAGATACAACCTACTGTAACCTACTGGCATGACCTAGAGAGATACAACCTACTGTAGCCTACTGGCATGACCTAGAGAGTTACAACCTACTGTAGCCTACTGGCATGACCTAGAGAGATACAACCTACTGTAACCTACTGGCATGACCTAGAGAGATACAACCTACTGTAACCTACTGGCATGACCTAGAGAGATACAACCTACTGTAGCCTACTGGCATGACCTAGAGAGTTACAACCTACTGTAACCTACTGGCATGACCTAGAGAGTTACAACCTACTGTAACCTACTGGCATGACCTAGAGAGTTACAACCTACTGTAACCTACTGGCATGACCTAGAGAGTTACAACCTACTGTAACCTACTGGCATGACCTACAGAGATACAACCACTGGTAAACTTTTTTCACACTTTTATGGGGTATTGTGATGTCATTATGAGGTATTGTCTGAATGCATGTTGTTGTATGTCCCAGATATATTTAAAAAAATGTATTTTCTTTCAACCAATTGATTTGTTGAAATGTTATGACGTGTATTTTTTCATAGACACACCCCATGTGTTGAATAAAATCAACTGTATGTGCAGAACTTGAACTGAACTGATGCTTCAAGCGTTTGATTAAATAATTAACACACACAAATGACTTGAGGAAGCCAGAGGTCAATATAACCAGAAGAAAATAACCAATTCCCCACCTGCTGCTGGCCTTCGTCAATTCTGACGTTATGCTCCTGAAGTTTCCGGTAAAATAGGCAAACTTTTTCCATTTCCGTTTGAAGTGCCAATTTATCTTACCATTTCTACCGATCTGCGTGCCAGATATGAACGAGTTACAACACCTGTTTGGCCCCACCCCTTCCTGGGTCGGTGAAGTGAGGTATTACATTTAAAGAATAAATCCGAGCCTCACGCTCATCACCTGTGGAAGGCAGGGCTTCCGGCGAGGATTTAATAGTATGTTGTACCTAGTTTCCCTCCTTCAGGGAACAGTAGTTATAGTCATAACGTTAAGCTTGTCATATGATGAACTTTAATTAAATACTGGATCTTGCTGTCGGACAGTTTTTTTTGTATTCAGATATCTGAAATGCTCTCTAACTACGTAACATTTATTGTCTCCTTATGTTACGCTGGGAAAACAGTTTTCATGGGCACAGAAATCCTAAATCATTTCAGTTTACTAAATCCAATGGTTCTAACCTAGAGTCACCTTAACTTTATTGACAACTCCCAAATGGATACTGTCATTAACGCGGTTGTTCAATAATTACACATAATACTTAATACTGTAGCTGTTTAGTTACAGTCACATGTTCAACTATCATCAGCTGATCCAGGAAATCATTTTCTGCATGCCAGTCAAATGTAGTTCTTCATTCATTACACCGTAAAGACAGTTATGCCGTGCTCCACGTTGGATCCAACATCCCAAACAAATCGATATTTATAATGTGTTATTGTTTACTTGATTTACAGTAGGGTCTCGTTAGTCCGTTTGGAAACGGAGATACTTAGCTCATAATGTGTAGAGAACTGTTCCTTGATGGATAGGCTATTGTACAACACACAGAGCTATTTTCCTTCATTCGGGACATTTAGAATGACAACACATTACAGAGTAGCCTAGTGGGATTATTCACAAAATGATCTGGTGATCCGGTTATGAAGTCATGACAAAGACATTTTAGTTTCCATGTTTCACCTGAAATATTAAATGATTTATAGTCCTAGGTCTATGTTGTTGTTAGGTGAAGTTATGGGTCCTACAGTAGGTCTATGTTATTGTTAGGTGAGATTATAGACCATTTTGGCATACACTTAATGGACAAAACCTCATTGTCAGGCTGATGGAAAACTAGCCAATGAGCATTTTACTGGTTGAAGTCGTTTTTAAATATAAAGTAGTACATTTGACAATAACACAAACATTATATTAAATCAGGACATTCAAACGAGCCTTACAATTATAATCCAAAGTAGTGTCAAATGATAATAATAATCATAATCAACCATAAATGGAGGCTATATTTGCTGTCAGCCTATGAGAACTCTCCTGAGTTTTCCCCCACGGTGGTGAATTAGTGAATAGACACAGAGCTTAATGTGAGTTTCCTTGAGTAGCACTCCTGATCTAGTGCTGTAATATTCAGAATACATTGTGAAAACTAATCTTTGCTCACCATTTGTTAAACATATATATTTTTTTCACCCCTTTTTTCTCCCCAATTGGTACTTACAGTCTTGTCTCATCGCTGCAACTCCCATACGGACTCTGGAGAGGCGAAGGTCGAGAGCCATGCGTCCTCCGAAACACAACCCAACCTAGCCGCGATGCTTCTTGACACAATGCCTATCCAACCCGGAAGCCAGCAGCACCAATGTGTCGGAGGAAACACTGTACACCTGGCAACCTGGTCAGCGTGCACTGCGCCCGGCCCGCCACATGAGTCGCTAATGCGCGATGAGACAAGGATATCCCTGCCGGCCAAACCCTCCCCTAACCCGGACGACGGTGGGCCAATTGTGCGTCGCCCCATGGGCCTCCCGGTCGCGGCCGGCTGCAACAGAGCTTGGACTCGAACCCAGAATCTCTAATGGCACAGCTTAGGCCACTTGCTCACCATTTTTGCTCCAGGCAGATATACTACATCCATAACTAGCAGTTTGTGCATTGGCAGGGAGGTGTTTCTGCAATCAAATTGTGTGTGCATCGCCCTTGTCGCAATTTTAGCAAACACAGAAAGGTGCCTATATTTGAGAACAAAGTCGCCTAGCACACTGCTTAGGAGTTCAACACATTTGACTTATTTCTAGTTACTACTAATGTGAAAACAAGACTAAATATGACTATTGTTGCTCACTTGACTGTCTTAAGACAATTGTCAAGTAATTTTAACATTCATTACAGACGTCAATTGTTGTACAGTATCATGGCTACGCTGTTTGCATCACCTTTTTCAGTGGATTTCTGCTGTTGTGAGCCTATAACTATCTATCTGACTTGTTCACACAGGAGAGAGACGTGACTATCATGGATCCTCTGGGGAGCCTCAACATCATGATGCTAACGAGGCAGAGACAAGTCTGTCCAGATTCTATCACCTCAAGAAACACCAGCAGAGACCCACAGGGAAGAAATATCTGCTGCTCTGACTGTGGAATACGTTGCAAATCTTCATCAGAATTTAAAATACACCAGCGAGTACACACAGAGAGAAATCTCACCACTGTTTTGATTGTGGGAAGAGTTACTTAAGATTAAAATCACTAAAAGTACACCTGAGAATTCACACTGGAGAGAAACCTTACAGCTGGATCAATGTGGAAGAGTTTTACTACATCTAGCTATCTGATTATACACCAGAACACATACAGGAGAGAAATCGTACAGCTGTACTGAATGTGGGAAGAGTTTTACTCAGTCAAGCAACCTGTTATCACACCAGAGGACACACACAGGAGAGAAATCTTTAGTTGTAATCAATGTGTGAAAAGTTTTAATACATCTAGTGAACTGACTGTACACCAGAGAACACACACAGGAGAGAAACCTTATTGCTGTGATCAATGTGGGAAGACTTATATTTCATCTTGCCATCTGACTAGACACCAGCGAGTACACACAGGAGAGAAGCCACACTGTGTTCAGATTGTGGAAAAGATTCTCATCTTCACAGAATATGAAGAAGCACGAGAAAACACACACAGGAGAGAAATCTTATAGCTGTAATCAATGTGGGAAGAGTTTTACTCGGCCAGACAGCCTAAAATTACACCAGAGAACACACACAGGAGAGAAACATATAGCTGTAGTCAATGTGGGATAAGATTTGCTTGGCTAACCAGCCTAGTATCACATCAGAGAACACACACAGGAGAGAAACCTCCTAGCTGTGATCAATGTGGGAAGAGATACTCTGATAAAAGATCTCTGATTAAACATCAGAAAATACATGAAGGAGTTGTTTCATGATATCAATGAAATAATGTCACAATGTAGAATGTTTAAACATGTGTACAAGGAGTATTTTAATGATGTCACAATGTAGAACCCTAAACGTTTGTCCCCTGTTCTATTGATTTCAACTTGATATGGATATATCCTCAGGGGGAAAATCCAGGCTCTGAATTGAGAGAGTTACTATATAGAGATTTAACAAAAAGTGATTAACAAAAAAAGAGCTGTGTTACACTTACCACGTTGGTGACACACTTGAATCAAAATGCAACACTTCAAAATGTAGCGAGCTGCTTTCTACAAATTGTCCTGTAACCAGTGATGTACACATTATTCCCAGATTCCATGTGGTTTTTGAGCTGTTCGTTTTAACAGGACGTGCAACTTCATCTCCCTCCTGTCACACAAATGATTTTAGCATGATATCGATGAATAAGTGTTGTGTTCCTTTGTTTAGCGACCCCTACATTTAAATGCATCACTCCAAAATGTAGCTGACTGTCTTCTGCAGGTTGTCCTCTAACCAGTGAGGTGAAATATATCTCCCTTTCCATGTGTTTTTGTTTAGTTGTTAGTTTCATCAACATCACGTACAACCTGATTTCCCCCCTAATCGATATCAGTGATTTATTGCTACTTGTCAAAACAACAGCGTTTTGGTTCTTCTGCAGTTTATAAGGAGCTTGTTTTAAAAAATACAAGTAAATTATTATTGTGGCAGATGTTTGTGTACATAGCACATGTTATGTTTAGGTTTTCAATTTATCACAAACTGTTTCTGCATATTGGTTATTGATTTGGACACGTTAAAACTTTGTTTTGACATTGGGGCTGTCCCACCTAGCAAAATGTCATTGAAAAGACGTCGAAAATAAGACTGTGCAATCAAATATTTCATATTTACAATTCATGTAACATTTAGTAATGATATATATTTATGCAACCAACTGACAATTTTTTGGTACAATTATATCACATTGTTGCCGCGTTTTTATGAATATCAGGGTTAATTCTCCTGTGCCAACCCAAATGTACTAGAGCATGACATTGTGGACTGGCCCTGATCCAAACATGCCTATCTAGTGAACCCTGAGAAGAGAGAGAAGCTCTGCAGTGAGGTGGAAAGTTACTACGGATATTGCAGGAGTTTCCTCTTGAAATCAGACATGTCCGTGGTAAGGACAACTTGGTTGCTAATTGTCTCAAGGATGGGCAGTCAAAAAGATTTGTGTTTTGCGTTTAGCCAGTGCATTGCCATGGATCACAATTTATTTTGACTACATGTTTTTACTATTGGAGATGAGTTTTGTTGGGCTCGTTCCAAGGGGATGAGTTCTAGAAGCTAGTGAGTTTTAGGAAGATGAGAGTTCTAGAAGCTAGTGATTTTTAGGAAGACGAGAGTTCTAGAAGCTAGTGAGTTTAGGATTCTATAGAAAGAAAAAGGAGAGAAAATAAAACGATTGTATATTATGTTTAGAAATGTGTTTTCTTGTTTTTAATTGTTGACAGCCAGTAGACACCATGTTTATATTGGTGAGGTGAAGCATTGTAGATGATCATAATGTGAAATGGAAGTTGTTTTCTGTTGGTGGTGAGCAGCAAACTTGTCCAACAAAAACATAGGATATTTTGTTGTCTTAAAGGGGAAGGTGTTACAGGCTTTGGTTTTTCCATTTATGTTTTGAGTGTTTGGACTTTAGCAGGTATAGCTCGTTAGCACGTCGAGCTCGTTAGCACGTCGAGCCCGTTAGCACGTCGAGCCGTTAGCACGTCTAGCTCGTTAGCACGTACAGCTCGTTAGCCCGTCTAGCTCGTTAGCACGTAGGACGCACTGATGGTGTCACCTCGTTAGTCAGTATGTGTTACACCTGTGCTGGCTTGTCCATCTCGTTAGTGGGAAGGTGTTTCACCTGAGCTGGTCCAGGTTCTATTTAAGAGTGTCTGGCCCAGTGCTCCAGTTGTCTTGATACATGTGGAGAGTCAACACCTTTAGTTGCTCCACCTTTTTGGTTTGCTTCCTGTCTTTAAGTTTGTTGTGGGTTTTTTCTTTTGTTTGCTTCTTCTTGGGCAGATTTGGTGGGTGTCTTATGTCCCAGTTGTTGTTACTAGTCAACTTTCAGTGGACACCCCCATAGTGTCTTTCAGAACCCCTCCTAAAAAACAAGCTTATATTTTGGGTTGGATATTGCATCCAATTACTATTTAAATTAATGGCATTTCCCTCAGAATGTTCATTAGTCTTTCAGTTGTTAATCTTCTGTTTTTTATCCTCTTATGTTTGTTGTAGTAAATATTTTCTTTATTCAAACTTTACTGCCCTGTTTCCAGTTGTCCACATGGCTGGAAGAACCTATTCAAGTAAGTAAGTAAATAGATTTTGAAAATGTAAAAAAAAACGATGTATTATTAGCTAACTAGCTACAGTGCCAGCTAACTCAAATGAGCTGCTAAATGAGCTAGCTATCTAGCCAACTACACATACTGTATAGATAGATAGCTGGTGATATTTAATTCACTTAGCTAGCTAACTTCATATTAGCTAGCTATCTATTTATAACTGTAAAATACAAACTCCAAATGCATTTGTAGGTAGCTAGCTAACAGCCATGGAGGAGTGTGAAAGGATAGCAGCCCCAACTGTCAGTGAGAGAGGAGGCTGTTCTGGATAGGGCAGGTACTTTTGTGTAGTTCCTGTCCCTAGAAGTGAGGACGGAGATAATAGTAACATAATATTCAGTGTGGTGTAATTTGGCTATAATGAAGTCTGTTTCTTGTGAGGTTTTCTGTCCTCAGATAAAGAGCTCTATGAAAGCCAGTCTACATATGAAGAGGTCCCAATGAAGAGCAGTGGTTCTCAGTCCTGGGGACTCAGAGGGGCACATTTTTGTTTTTGCCTTCACACTGCACAGCTGATTCAAATGATCAACTCATCATCAAGCTTCAAGTGGTATTTATTTATATTCCTACAGATACCTTGTAACTGGAGATTCCTTCATAACGATTGCCTACAGTTACCGTGTAGGGCACTGCAAGGTTGGGTGACCAGGGTCATCTGGGACTGCCTCCTGGAGGAATTCAGGTGTGTGAAGGCTACCTGTGTCCTGCGTAACTTCATGAGGATGGACACGAGGACCAGGAGGGGATCTGCAGCTCGCCGCCGTGTGCCAGAGGAGGAGTCTGCTGCTCTGCAGGATGTTTCAAGGATGGGGTCCAACAACGCAGCAAGAGAGGCAATCCGTGTGCAGGAGATCTTCACCTCCTACTTCTTCAAAGAGGGTGCTGTTCCCTGGCAACACCATAGACTACACTATGCACAACCAAAAGCTCTTTTAAGAGCCATTCACATTGCAATAAGAGTATTCTTCCATTTACTGAGCTATGTCAACTGCAGTTATTCAATTCACAGTTTCTCTCCCTTTGATTTCTACTTCTCAGGTGAGGGTGCTGTGTAGGTAAGGGTGTGTGATGTCTGTACAAAAACAAAACAGGCTATTTTAAATCATCCATATTGAAAAAAAAAATTAACAATTAGACACCCTATGACCCACACCTACACACTCATGTATCAATCTCTGATTGATGGATTGTGTTGTGCAGTAAACAGGCTCAGGTGTATAACTGTGGATCCTTCCACCTTCAAAGAATAGGCAAGAGGGCTAACCATGGAGAATAGTAAGACACTTCATTATTTCTATAACTACGCTATATTGTTTGTCCTTGTGGGTCCGTTCATGTTTTTCAGCATAAAGTCCTCTGCAGCCACTTAGTGTGGTGTGGACACCAGGTGAAGCCACACAGAGATTCCTGTTGAACACTGTCGCTTTAACTACCTTATTTTCTCAATAACAGTCTCTCTCCTTCACTTCATCCCTCTCTCCTCTTCTCCCTAAATCCTCAAGGTTATATCAGCTGTGTCGGTGAACTGTGGTGGCTAATTTCTGCGTTACCAAATGAGAAGTTACAAACACACCAGTCCGAGTTAAACTACGTCTTTAATACTTAAGATACTTTTGCAAAAGTACTTGACCTTCAATAATGCACTCTCTCGAATGAATCATTTAATGAGGTGATTACAGAATGGCTACAGGGATCTTTTATAGCAACGATACACCCCCTTCAACGTACATTGACAAACCACAGATACTTAGTAACAGTTCACAATGGTTAAGTTTTGTATGACAGATATCCATAAAAAACAGCAGACAGTAACTGCTATGTCAACCTGGTTCATTGAATAGCCCAGTATCTGGTCTCCCTAGAACGGTCCCTCCCGGATACGGTATAGAACAGAACCATTAGCTCATGTCCTCTGGAATGCTTTTTAGGCGTTCTTATCAGAATACATCATAAATCTCCTTTGTCAAATTTATTTATACAGCCCTTCTTACATCAGCTAATATCTCAAAGTGCTGTACAGAAACCCAGCCTAAAACCCCAAACAGCAAGTAATGCAGTGTAGAAGCACGGTGGCTAGGAAAAACTCCCTAGAAAGGACAAAACCTAGGAAGAAACCTAGAGAGGAACCAGGCTATGAGGGGTGGCCAGTCCTCTTCTGGCTGTGCCGGGTGGGGATTATAACAGCACATGGCCTAGATGTTCAAATGTTCATAAATGACCAGCAGGGTCAAATAATAATAATCATAGTAGTTGTCGAGGGTGCAACAAGTCAGTAACACAAGAGTAAGTGTCAGTTGGCTTTTTCATAGCCGATCTTTGAGAGTATCTCTACCGCTCCTGCTGTCTCTAGAGAGTTGAAAGCAGCAGGTCTGGGACAGGTAGCACAACCGGGTGAATAGGTCAGGGTTCCAGCAGGTCTGGGACAGGTAGCACGTCCGGCGAACAGGTCAGGGTTCCATAGCTGCAGGCAGTGCTATCTCATAGTGGCCCATCCTCAGTAAAACACCTCTTGTTCCCACTCCTGGACAGGCTCACTGGGGAGTGAGCCTCTAGGCCATATATTATCACAGGATAAGTACGAGATCTAAGAGAGGACATACAAGGGTCCATTTACTGCCATAATCCTCCCCACAATAAAGAAAAGGTGGGAGTGACTTGCTCACAGACATTGTGGAGACAAGTCATTGGTTCCTCCTTAATCACGCCATCCCTTCACATGGTTTAAGAATAGGTAAAGACACATTCCCATGATGACAAGTCTGACCTCTCCCCTCTCTGGGCCCCAAGTGTCTGAGCCCCAGCTACCGGAAACGTGCAACTGAAAAGACACCAGAGTCCAATGGACACTTTCTAATGACAAGTACATCAAATAAGCATATTATACTAATAAAACATCTTAATTATCTATGTTACACAACTAATTCTGATTCGTCCACGACAGAACTCCTCCTGCATCTGAACTGGCTACATAGAGGGCACAGCATGATCATAGGTGAGAGGTCACTTGGTCAGCTCAACAGGAAGTATTATTAAAGAGATGCTTTACATTGAACTACAGATAGAGATGCAGTAGTCCCAGAGTTAATGATCCCAGGTCAGTTTATATTATACAGGAAGTATTATTAAAGAGATGCTTTACATTGAAATACAGATAGAGATGCAGTCATCCCAGAGTTAATGATCCCAGGTCAGTTTTGCATTTCACCTCCTGATTGATGACTAACAATGTTAGAATAAAAAATAAAAACACAAGGTTTAAACATGCTCTCTCTCTCCATCTGTCTCTCGTCTGCAGATATGTTTTGATGTAGAGGATGCCAACCCCCAGTCCCATCATCGCCACCTCACCTGCTTTTAAGACCCTTTGTGCCGACGAGAGACACTATAATGTAATTGTGATGAACTGAGAGAATATTTATGTAGCACTGTGATTCATTAATCATGTGCTGCCTTCCCTGCTCCTATGTGCTTACCTCTTTCCCTTTCTGTCTTTTACACCTCTCTCACCACCTCCTCTTTCTTCCTCTGTTTTTATAATGCACAACAGATGTGCATTGAAGTACAGATTAAACTTGTATTTATAACACTTGGATAATGAGCTTTTCAATAAAGCGTTTCACATTCTCTACTGGTTGAAATGAAGTGTAATGTGATGAAATACTCCACCTATCCTGTGTTTATCAGATCAATGCAGATGAAGGACATTAGATGTTGAGATGAACCAGTGTTAGAGTATTTACATGATACATAGGAAGTGTAGTGTTCTGTTTTTTAACATTATATTTCTGTATATATGAATTAACTAGTTAAATCCTGTTTCTAGTCTATTAGTTACAATGTGTAACCATTGATGTTCCAGGACCAAGATTGGTAAACACTGTTGAAGTGTATAATTGTAAAACATACATGCAGACACATCGTCATTCAAAGACTGGAATTTGATACTCCTGGTATTGGATATGACTGAAAAATAATCTCAAAGACATTCATACCTAAACTGCACCTTTATTTGCCAAGGTAGAGTACATGATCAGTGAATATATTAAATGTACAGGCTACAATGTGGGGATCTCATGCATGGTAATAACTACATGTATATACGACTTGCATCCTTGGCACAACATGATATTATGTTCTACTCAGTCCATAGGCTTCATTAATGTCATTCAGGCTGTTTTGAAGTTGATACAACTGGCTATGATAGCTGAGGTTCATAGGTTCTGAACTAATATGTATAGCAAACGTTTGGTTCCATACACAGATCGGCTAGATAGCTAGCTACACATCCATAGACATACAGGTATTTTAATCATCCACTGCACAATAAGCAAGAACATAGCTAGCTACGTTATTTCATCTATCTGCATGGCAAATATCAGCAAGGCAAGCTTACAAAATTGTAAGGAGTCCCTAAAACAACCAGAATGACAATTTCAAACTCATGTCACAACACCCATAAAGCTGGTCAGCTAGCTAGTTAATGTTAGCTAGTCAGCTAGCTGGTTAATGTTAGCTAGTCAGCTAGCTGGTTAATGTTAGCTAGTCAGCTAGCTGGCTAATGTTAGCTAGTCAGCTAGCTGGCTAATGTTAGCTAGTCAGCTAGCTGGTTAATGTTAGCTAGTCAGCTAGCTGGTTAATGTTAGCTAGTCAGCTAGCTGGCTAATGTTAATGTTAGCTAGTCAGCTAGCTGGTTAATGTTAGCTTGTCAGCTAGCTGGTTAATGTTAGCTAGTCAGCTAGCTGGTTAATGTTAGCTAGTCAGCTAGCTGGTTAATGTTAGCTAGTCAGCTAGCTGGTTAATGTTAGCTAGTCAGCTAGCTGGTTAATGTTAGCTTGTCAGCTAGCTGGTTAATGTTAGCTAGTCAGCTAGCTGGTTAATGTTAGCTAGTCAGCTAGCTGGCTAAATCGCAATTTTCATAAATGAACTTTACGATTAAAAAATACATAATCGTTTGTCTCTACATTAACTAACATTCCTGTCAACTGTACATGTTTCTGCATGATTCGTTATAATCCCTTACATTTGCTTCCATCCTAGTATTTCTGTCCATCTTTGATCCAGTTCAGTTCTGTGTAGGGGTACCCCTCTCTCCTAGTATTTCTGTCTGCCATCTTTGATCCAGTTCAGTTCTGTGTAGGGGTACCCCTCTCTCCTAGTATTTCTGTCCTCCATCTTTGATCCAGTTCAGTTCTGTGTAGGGGTACCCCTCTCTCCTAGTATTTCTGTCCTCCATCTTTGATCCAGTTCAGTTCTGTGTAGGGGTACCCCTCTCTCCTAGTATTTCTGTCCTCCATCTTTGATCCAGATCAGTTCTGTGTAGGGGTACCCCTCTCTCCTAGTATTTCTGTCCTCCATCTTTGCTGAAGAAAGTCTAACAGTCACTAGTGCAGCAGCAGCCTCCCCCGGTCCTAGTGTCGGCCCGGTAAGAAGTTTAAGATGCGATGGAACGGTTGACGAAAAAATAAATCACAGAAAAAATATATTGATGTATTTAGGGGCGGGGGCTAATGAATATTTTAGGACTAGCGACGTCCCTGATTCCTACCCTTTAACTTTTTGTCTGACAATAAAAAACATTTTACTCAACTGCGTTACCCACTCCAGTCAGCAGATGGCGGTCTGGGAATTTAAGGTAATGCTGTTGGTGTGACGTATAATGTAGTGGACGGAACTCTTCTTTCAACAGCAGCAACAGTTATTCAGCCACCTCGGTAGCTTGCTAGACAAAATAGCCGAACCAATAAAGCTCTTTAGACGCTTTAGTGTATATTAGCCACTGTGTTTTAAACCCACTTCTGTCGTCTAGTTAGTTATCCGATTTAATTTCATATTTACGGTGTTCTTGTTATTATTCAGCTAGCGGGCTGGTTAAGTTAGCATTAGCCTAGCTAGCTAACATCCCCGACCATGAGTTCACTAAGCTACTCTCCTCCTGTTAAAGAAGAGGAGGTCTGCTGGACGGAGAAAGAAGCTCCCGTGAAAGAGGAGGAGGAAGAGGAGGCTGTTGCAGTAAAAAATGAAGTAGAGGGTGAGGCTGTTACAGTGAAAAGAAGAAGAGAAAGATGTTTCAGTGAAAGAAGAGGAAGACGCGTTCAGAGTGAAAGAGGAGGAGGGGGAGATGACTGTTACATCCAAAAAGGAGGAGGAAACTGGATATCTGGTCCCGGTTTCCCAAACGCATCTTAAGGCATCCAATGGTTCTAACGGTGAACTTAGCCATAAGATGGTTTGAGAAACCGTTCCCTGATTAACACTAGTAAGTACTGTCTTAAAAACAGAGGCACAAACTCTGCAGTTGTTGAACTGATGTGTGGTGTTAAAGGGGAAATATGCAATAGCTACATCCATATTTGGACTTTAAATTATTTATTTATAGCCATTGATTCTTGAAGAATATAACACATGCTTCGTGAGCTTAGTTCAGCTGTTGTACCCCATCAGAACCCCAAATAAGCTTTTTTTACTCCAATGTTTAGAAACAATGTAAATCAACACTGTATAGCCTCAACATGGTTAAAACTATAATGTTGATATCATGGATGGTCAGTCCTTGCATCCATAGGTCTGTCTATGAATTTGAGAGTAGTTACATTTCTCCAACCCCATCATCATCTTATTACCAAGACAGTGATGGAATTACAACTTTGTTATTGTTTCAATTGCAGATTGATTGATTGTTGTGTGGCTTGTTTAAAGGGGTAACCTAGGTTTTAAACAGAAACAAAATGGTTGTCCAGAGCCTTGGTTTGGTAAACATCTGAGGGATGGGGGCTGGAGAAATGTAACCACTCTCACATTCATAGAGGAAGCTATTGTATCAACCTTAATCCAAAACCTAGCGACCTCTTCAAGAAGTTCAGACATCTTGGTGTAACAGGTGTTGGCTTGACAGTTGCTGGACCCAGGTTTGAGTCCAGCTCAGGGCTACCGCCTGAATTGACTACACTATAAATACAAGGACTGGCCACCCATGAGGTCAAAATTATAGTTTTTACCTGATTTCAAGGCTATATAGTATATTCTATAATTGGCAGTTAAGATTTGCTGTGGGGGTCAAATTGTTGTCAAATTGGAAGTTTACATACACTTATGTTGGCGTCATTAAAACTCGTTTTTCAACCACTCCACACATTTCTTGTTAACTAACTGTAATTTTGGCAAGTCGGTTAGGACATCTACTTTGTGCATGACACAAGTAATTTTTTCAACAGTTGTTTACAGACAGATTATTTCACTTATAATTCACTGAATCACAATTCCAGTGGGTTTGAAGTTTACATACACTAAGTTGACTGTGCCTTTAAACAGCTTGGAGAATTCCAGAGAATTATGCCATGGCTTTAGAAGCTTCTGATAGGCTAATTGACAACGTTTGAGTCAATTGGAGGTGTACCTGTGGATGTGTTTCAAGGCCTACCTTCAAACTCAGTGCCTCTTTGCTTGACATCATGGGAATATCAAAAGAAATCAGCCAAGACCTCAGTCTGGTTCATCCTTGGGAGCAATTTCCAAACGCCTGAAGGTACCACGTTCAACAGCAAAGGACCTTGTGAAGATACTGGAGGAAACAGGTACAAAAGTATCTATATCCAAAGTAAAACGAGTCATATATCTGAAAGGCCGCTCACCAAGGAAGAAGCCACTGCTCCAAAACTGCCATAAAAAAAGCCAGACAATGGTTTGCAACTGCACATGGGGACAAAGATCGTACATTTTGAAATAATTTCATCTGGTCTGATTATACAAAAATAGAACTGTTTGGCCATAATGACCATCGTTATGTTTGGAGGGAAAAGGGGAGGCTTGCAAGCCGAAGAACACCATCCCAACTGTGAAGCACAGGGGTGGCAGCATCATATTGTGGGGGTGCTTTGCTGCAATAGGGACTAGTGCAGTTCACAAAATAGATGGCATCATGAGGAAGGAAAAGTATGTCGATATATTGAAGCAATATCTCAAGACATCCGTCAGGAAGTTAAAGCTTGGTTGCAAGTGAGTCTTCCATATGGACAATGACCCCAAGCATACTTCCAAAGTTGTGGCAAAATGGCTGAAGGACAACAATGTATTGGAATGGCCATCACAAAGCCCTGACCTCAATCCTATAGAACATTTGTGGGCAGATCTGAAAAAGCGTGTACGAGCAAGGAGACCTACAAACCTGACTCAGTTACACCAACTCTGTCAGGAGGAATGGGCCAAAATTCACCCAACTTATTGTGGGATGCTTGTGGGAGGCTACCCAAAACGTTTGGGTAGCACCAGTTAGCCTCGAGCCAGGTGCATCTCCCGGCTAGCAAACAAAATTACTCCAGCTACAATACCTCTTTTGCCAATTGGCCTGGACCCTTTGCCGACACGGAGCCCCGCTGATCCATCACGACTGGTCTGCCGACGTAATTCCGTCCGGTGTGCACTCAACCGGCCTTTGCCGGACGTCGGTGACGCACTTGTCTCTAAGCTAGCACCAGTTAGCCCCGAGCCAGGCGCATCTCCCGGCTAGCGTAGTAACGACTACCTAACGGCTTCCCTGTTTCATATATTGCTGTTCACTGGACCCTATGATCACTTGGCTACATAGCTGATGCCTGCTGGACTGTTCATTAATCACGGTACTCCATTTTGTTTGTTTTGTTTATCTGTCGGCCCCAGCCTAGAATTCAGGCCCTGTATGTATTTAACTGACCCTCTCTGCCCATTCATCGCCATTTTACCTGTTGTTGTTGTCTTAGCTGATTAACTGTTGTCTTACCTGTTGTTGTCTTAGCTAGCTCTCCCAATCAACACCTGTGATTGCTTTATGCCTCGCTTTATGTCTCTCTAATGTCAATATGCCTTGTATACTGTTGTTTAGGGTAGTTATCATTGTTTTATTTTACTGCAGAGCCCCTAGTCCTACTCAACATGGCTCAGACAGCTCTTTTGTCCCACCTCCCACACATGCGGTGACCTGACGATATTCAAAAACCTTAAAAATGCTATAACTTCAATTTCTCAAACATATGACTATTTTACACCATTTTAAAGATAAGACTCTCGTTAATCCAACCACATTGTCCGATTTCAAAAAGGCTTTACAACGAAAGCAAAACATTAGATTATGTCAGCAGAGTACCCAGCCAGAAATAATCAGACACCCATTTTTCAAGCTAGCATATAATGTCACAAAAACCAAAACCACAGCTAAATGCAGCACTAACCTTTGATGATCTTCATCAGATGACACTCCTAGGACATATTGTTATACAATACATGCATGTTTTGTTCAATCAAGTTCATATTTATATCAAAAACCAGTTTTTTTCATTAGCATGAGACGTTCAGAACTAGCAAACATACCGAAAACTTCCGGTGAATTTACTAAATTACTCACGATAAACGTTCACAAAAAACATAACAATTATTTTAAGAATTATAGATACAGAACTCCTTTATGCAATCGCGGTGTCCGATTTTAAAATAGCTTTTCGGCAAAAGCACATTTTGCAATATTCTGAGTAGATAGCTCGCCCTCACGGTCTAGCTAATTTGACACCCACCAAGTTTGGCGTTCACTAAACTCAGAATTACTATAAGAAAAATTGGATTACCTTTGCTGTTCTTCGTCAGAATGCACTCCCAGGACTTCTACTACAACACCAAATGTTGTTTTGGTTCAAAATAATCCATAGTTATGTTTAAATATCCTCTGTTTTGTCAGTGCGTTCAGGTCCCTATCCAAACGGTGACGCGAGGACGCATGTCGTGACAATTTTTTTTTGAAATATTCCATTACCGTACTTCGAAGCATGTCAAACGCTGTTTAAAATCAATTATTATGCTATTTTTCTCGTAAAATAGCGATAATATTCCAACCGGGCAAAGTTGTTTTCATTCAAAGGCTGAAAGAAAAACATGGCCACTTCTCGATATTGTATTCATTCAAACTGGTGAAGAAAAACATGGAGTACTCTCGTGGCTGCGCATCTCCTGTCTCTGAGCCACCAGCCTGACCCCTCACACAAACAGCGCTCCTGTACCTAGCCCAGAGACAGCAGAGATCTCATTCCATTTTCTGGCGCCTTCAGAGAGCCTATGGGAGCCTTAGAAATTGTCACGTTACAGCAGAGATCCACTATTTTCCATAAAGAGGCTATAGAAGGCCAAGAAATAGTCAGAGAGGGCACTTCCTGTATGGAATCTTCTCAGGTTTTTGCCTGCCATATGAGTTCTGTTATACTCACAGACACCATTCAAACAGTTTTAGAAACTTTAGGGTGTTTTCCATCCAAATCAAATAATTATATGCATATTTTAGTTTCTGGAAAAGAGTAGTAACCAGTTTAAATCGGGTACGTTTTTTATCCGGCCGTGAAAATACTGCCCCCAACCCTAGAGAGGTTAATGCTGTAGCAAACATTATAATAAACAGGACATTCAAATGAGCCTTACAATTATAATCCAAAGTATTGTGAAATGAACTCATCATCAACCTGGAAATGGAGGTTACTCCCCTGAGTTCTCCCCCATTCACTTTCAGAATACATTGTGAAAAACTAAAATCTTTGCTCACCATTTTTGCTCCAGGCAGATATACTACATCCATAACTATCGGTTTCCTCATTACCAGATATACTACATCCATAACTAGTGGTTTCCTCATTACCAGATATACTACATCCATAACTAGTGGTTTCCTCATTAGCAGGGATGAGTTTCTGCAATCAAATTGTGTGCTTTGCCCTCGTGCCGCAATTTTATTAAACACAGAAAGGGGCCTATATTGGAGACCAGACGTCGTCTGGCACACTGCTTAGGATTTCAGCAACTTTAACTTATTTCTAGCCTACAATCATCGATTTCACTACTAATGTGAAAACAAGACAAAATATGACTATTCTTGCTCATTTTAAGACATTTGTCCAACAATTTTAACATGACATTACAGACGTCAATTGTTGTACAACAACATCATGGCTCCGCTGTTGGCATTACCTTTTACAGTGGATTTCTACTGTTGTGGGCCTTTAACCATCTGTCTGACTTTGTTGTTCACACAGGAGAGAGACGTGACTATCGTGGATCCTCTGTGGAGCCTCAACAACATCATGATGCTGACGAGGCAGAGAAGAGTCTCTCCAGATCAGAACTCCTCAAGAAACACCAGCAGAGACCCACAGGGAAGAAATCTCACTGCTGCTCTGACTGTGGGAAGAGATTCAACTCTTCATCAAACCTTAAAATACATCAAAGAATTCACACAGGAGAGAAATCATACGGCTGTGATCAATGTGGGAAGAGTTTTACTCTGCTACAAACCCTGAAATCACACCAGAGAACACACACAGGAGAGAAACCTTATAGCTGTGATCAATGTTGGAAGAGTTTTACTACATCTAGCAATCTAACTATGCACCAGAGAACACACACAGGAGAGAAACCCTTTAGCTGTGATCAATGTGGGAAGAGTTTTACTACATCTAGCTATCTAACTATACACCAGAGAACACACACAGGAGAGAATCCTTACGGCTGTGATCAATGTGGGAAGAGATTTATTCTGCTACAAACCCTGAAATCACACCAGAGAATACACTCTGGAGAGAAACCGTTTGGCTGTGATCAATGTGGGACTAGTTTTTCTCAGCTAAGCACCCTGATAGGACACCAGCGGGTACACATAGGAGAGAAACCTTTTAGCTGTGATCAATGTGGGAAGGGTTTTACTACATCTAGTTGTCTAACTATACACCAGAGAACACATGAAGGAGTTGTTTCATGATATCAATGAATTAATGTCACAATATAGAATGTTTTAACATTGTAGTTGGAGTATTTTAATGATGTCACAATGTAGAACCCTAAACGTTTGTCCCCTGTTCTATTGATTTCAACATGATATGGATATTAGACTCAGGGGGAAAATCCAGGCTCTGAATTGGAAGAGTTACTATTTATGTGATTTAACAAAAAGTGACTAACAAAAAAAGAGCTGGGTTACACTTACCACGTTGGTGACGCACTGGAATCAAAATGCAACACTTCAAAATGTTTAGGTTTTCAGTATATCCCAAACTGTTTCTGCATATCGGTTATTGATTTGAACACATTAAAACTTTTTTTTGACATTGACATTTAGCAAAATGTAATTTAAAAGTTTGGTTGTAGTTGAAAGTGAAAGTTGAGAAGATGTATTTTCTGGTCGTTTTGTCAATGACTTGAAAACAACTTAATTTCAACGTACTTGCAGCCTATACACATGGACGCAGTATAATAAATTGGTCTATAATCAATTTTATTAACAATCCTACATCACTCCAGTATTTCTTTACAGCATTCAAGTGCTAATTGTCTTTATTCCACTACTGAAGAAGCATGATCAAATCACCTCATATTTCAAACATCAGCCTGACAAAGATACATGTTTTATTATTACATGCCTCACCCTTAAGTTAATTATTGCCAATACATATTAACAAAGGGGTGTACATTTGCTTTTGATATTTATATTTATAATTCATGTAACATTTAGTATCTTTATTTATGCAACAAACTGACAATTTTTGGGTACAATTGACATTGATGCCCTGCTTTTAGAATATCAGGGTTCATTCTCAGATGTGCCAACCAAATGTACTAGAGCATGACATTGGGACTGGGCCCCGATCCAACAACATGCCTATCAAGTGAACCCTGAAAAGAGAGAAGCTCAGTGAGGTGAAATTACTACGGATGCAGGAGTTTCCTCTTGAAATCAGACATGTCTGTGGTAAGGACAACTTGGTTTCTGATTGTCTCAAGAGTGGGCAGTCAAAAAGATTTGTGTTTTGCGTTTAGCCAGTGTGTGCCATGGATCACAATTTATTTTGACTGCACGTTTTTCTGTATTGGAGATGAGTTTTGTTTGGACTCGTTCCAAGGGGATGAGAGTTCTAGAAGCTAGTGAGTTTTAGGAAGACGAGAGTTCTAGAAGCAAGTGGGTTTTAGGATTCTATAGAAAGAAAAAGGAGAGAAAATAATCCGATTGTATATTATTATTTAGAATACGTGTTTTTTTCTTGTTTTTAATTGTTGACAGCCAGTAGACACCATGTTTATATTGGTGAAGGTAAAGCATTGTAGTTGATTATAATGTGAAATGGAAGTTGTTTTCTGTTGGTGGTGAGCAAACTTGTCCAACAAAAATATAGGATATATTTGTTGTCTTGAAGGGGAAGGTGTTACAGGCTTTGGTTTTTCCATTTATGGTTTGAGGTTGGACTTTAGCACGTCTAGCCCGTCAGCACGTCTAGCCCGTCAGCACGTCTAGCTCGTTAGCACGTCTAGCTCGTTAGCACGTAGGACGCACTGATTGGTGTCACTCTTGTATCCATCTCGTTAGTGGGAAGGTGTTTCACCTGAGCTGGTCCAGGTTCTATTTAAGAGTGTCTGGCCCAGTGCTCCAGTTGTTTTGATACATGTGGAGAGTCAACACCTTAGTTGCACTACCTATTTGGTTTACTGTCTTTAAGTTTCGTGTGGGTTTTTCTTTTGTTTTCCTCTTCTTGGGCAGATTTGGTGGGTGTCTTTTAGGTCCCAGTTGTTGTTACTAGTCAACTTCCAGTGGACACCCCCATAGTGTCTTTCAGAGCCCCTCCTAAAAAACAAGCTTATATTTTGGGTTGGATATTGCATCCAATTAATATTTTAATCAATGGAATTTCCTTAGAATGTTCATTAGTCTTTCAGTTAATCTTCTGTTTGTGTGTACTAAATATTTCTGTTTATTTAAATTTTTTTAATTAGTTTTTTTTTCTGTGAAACCATTGTGTTGCATCCATGTCTGAAAGGTGCTGTATAAATGAAGCTTGATTTGATTTCAACAAATTAACCCAATGACTGACCAATCAACAGACTCCTGGTCCCTCTTAGTATGAAACCAGTATCAATCCCACTTTTGAAGCCTGCTGAAGGCGTGGTGGAGTGGTAAACACCACCCCCGCTCTACCAGGGGCTTGAGGTGGTCTCCCACAGCTCTGCTTATGTCATGTTCTGTGGCCTTGCTGTTCCATTTCTTGACTGCCCCTGCAACACAGAAAATAACACTTAGTAATATGTAAAACACTCAAAGTAATGGATATGGAGCATCTATGGCCTCAGTTATACCTGGCATTAAAATGTGACTTCTGTCATCTGATCACTCCAAGCTGCATTAGGTTCAGATCTACCAAGTTGGGCCTTTGACATAGTCTGGATGCAGTCAGGCCACTGAATATGCATAAGCAATGTAAAGAGGTGGGGTGAATGAGTGGGGAAAAGTACATTTGACACAAATGACCTTCATAATAAAAGAACAAATGTGTGTGCCTGAGGGGAAATTAACTTTCATACAGCCAAAAGGAGTGAGAAATTACACCAATATCAGTGGACCATTTGCAATAATGTTAATAAACATAGATGATGGAACATATTCCCTTTTGCTGACGTGATGAACTGCTAAGGGAACATAAATATTTACCATCTAAACCATGTGTGACCTCTCACCTCTCTGGCTGTAGAAGTGTTCTTCTAACCAGTCCCTCAACAGCTCTCTGACTGAGCTCCATCCTAACTGGGTCGTTCAGATGGAGAGGAAGGCTGAGGAGGGATGGAGGATGAATGGATCAGTCACTTCAATAAAGTGTAGAGCTGCTGTCTATGCTGTCTGACAAAATCACTATTTTCAGTAGTTCATTAAAGTAAATAAGGCTAATGATGCTGAATACCACTATCAATCACTTAGATCATGTATTTTCAGGTAGAGATACATCCTTGGGACGTCCCTAGCCGTTGAAGTTGACATTATAAATGGTTAAGGTAGGGGTTAAGGTAGGGTTTAGGGTAGGAATGTCCCAAGGATCCCGATAGCATTGACCATTGTGCATTCTTCGTCTCTGTTACATAGCAGGTGATGGGTTCTGACTTCTGACTTGAAAATATGAAATATCCTTATTATGTGATATTGAATGAAACAATAATGTATGTTGATGCTAATATGATGTACAATTTTCCATGATGTTTCTATATGATAACAATACAGTAATATATTTAATATGCCATAAACTACAGTTTCACTAATTAATTTTAATTAACTTAATCATTATGACACACCCTCACTATTGTCATTGGTTACACTAATTGCACTGTTTGTCTACATAACCTGGTTCAAGTATTCATGACATCACCCTGAGGAAGGCACACTGATGCCGAAACGTTGGTAAATACCCATTCAATTGCTGGGAGTTTATACATGGAGTGTGCGACTTTATTTATTTTGATAGTTTATAGTTTATTCGCTGTTAGTCAGCACCTCCACACAAACTATTTTTCTGGGTGTGCGCCAGCTCATGTTTTTTAAGGGTAGGTAACAACACATCGCCACGCTGATCCTCAACACAGGGGCCCCTCAGGGGTGCGTGCTCAGCCCCCTCCGTACTCCCTGTTCACGTCATGACTGCAACGGCCAGGCACGACCCAACACCATCTTAAAGTTTGCCGATGCACAACAGTGGTAGGCCTGATCACCAACAACGAGGAGACAGCCTATCGGGAGGAGGTCAGAGACCTTGGCCGTGTGGTGCAAGGAAAACAACCTATCCCTCAACGTGATCAAGACAAGGAGATGATTGTGGACTACAGGAAAAGGAAGACAGAGCACGCCCCCATTCTCATCGACGGGGCTGTAGTGGAGCAGGTTGAGAGCTTCAAGTTCCTTGGTGTCCACATCACTAACAAACTATCATGGTCGCAAGCACACCCAAGATAATCGTGAAGAGGGGCCCGACAAAACCTATTCAAATCAAATCAAATCAATCAAATGTATTTATATAGCCTTCGTACATCAGCTGAAATCTCAAAGTGCTGTACAGAAACCCAGCCTAAAACCCCAAACAGCAAGCAATGCATAGTGAAAGAAGGCACGGTGGCTGGGAAAAATCTCCCGTATGAAAAACTCCTGAGAAAGAGGCCAAAAACCTAGGAAGAAACCTAGAGAGGAACCAGGCTATGAGGGGTGGCCAGTCCTCTTCTGGCTGTGCCGGGTGGATATTATAACAGAACATGGTCAAGATTTTAAATGTTCGTAAATGACCAGCATGGTCAATAATAATAATCATAGTAATTGTCCGAGGGTGCAACAAGCACGTCCGGTGAACAGGTCGGGTTCCGTAGGCCGCAGGCAGAACGTTGAAACTGGAGCAGCAGCATGGCCAGGTGGACTGGGGACAGCAAGAGTCATCATGCCAGGTAGTCCTGAGGCAGGTCCTAGGGCTCAGGGCCTCCGATGAGAAAGAAAGAAAGAGAGAAAGAGAGAATTAGATGAGAGCATATTTACATGTCACACAGGACACCGGATAAGACAAGAGAATACTCCAGATGTAACAGACTGACCCTAGCCCCCCGACACATAAACTACTGCAGCAATAAATACTGGAGGCTGAGACAGGGATGGGATCAGAAGACACTGTGGCCCCATCCGATGATACCCCCGGACAGGACCAAAACAGGCAGGATATAACCCCACACCACTTTGCCAAGCAACAGCCCCCACACCACTAGAGGGATATCTACAACCACCAATCTTACTCGTCCGAAGACAAGGCCGAGTATAGCCCGACAAAGATCTCCGCCACGGCACAACCCAAAGGGGGGCGCCAACCCAGACAGGAAGACCACGTCAGTGGCTCAACCTACTCAAGTGACGCACCCCTCCCATGGACGGCATGGAAGAAACACCAGTAAGTCAGTGACTCAGCCCCTGTAAAAGGGTTAGAGGCAGAGAATCCCAGTGGGAAGAGGGGAACCGACAAGGCAGAGACAGCAAGGGCGGTTCGTTGCTCCAGCCTTTCCGTTCACCTTCACACTCCTGGGCCAGACTATACTTAATCATAGGACCTACTGAAGAGATAAGTCTTCAGTAAAGACTTAAATGTTGAGACTGAGTCTGCGTCTCTCACATGGGTAGGCAGACCATTCCATAAAAATGGAGCTCTATAGGAGAAAGCCCTACTCCAGCCGTTTGCTTAGAAATTCTAGGGACAATTAGGAGGCCTGCGTCTTGTGACCGTAGCGTACATGTAGGTATGTACGGCAGGACCAAATCGGAAAGATAGGTAGGAGCAAGCCCATGTAATGCTTTGTAGGTTCCTCCTCAGGAGACTGAAAAGATTTAGCATGGGTCCTCAGATCCTCAAAAGGTTCTACAGCTGCACCATCGAGAGCATCCTGACTGGTTGCAGTCCCGGCCTGTACGGCAACCTGCTCTGCCTCCGGACCGCAAGGCACTACAGAGGGTAGTGTGGACAGCCCAGTACATCACTCGGGCCAAGTTCCCTGCCATCCAGACCTCTTTACCAGGCGGTGTCAGGGGAAGGCCCCCCCCCACTCTCTGTTATCATCTATGCATAGTCACTTAATAACTCTACCTACATGTACATATTCACTGTCTCACCTCATCCTGTATTGGAGCAGCAGCAGCTGACTGCCCAGTTCAACATCAGTTCACCGTCTCACCTCATACTGTATTGGAGCAGCAGCAGCTGACTGCCCAGTTCAACATCAGTTCAACATCTCACCTCATACTGTATTGGAGCAGCAGCAGCTGGACTGCCCAGTTCAACATCAGTTCACACCGTCTCACCTCATACTGTATTGGAGCAGCAGCAGCTGACTGCCCCGTTCAACATCAGTTCCACCGTCTCACCTATACTGTATTGGAGCAGCAGCAGCTGACTGCCCAGTTTCAACATCAGTTCACCGTCTCAACTCATACTGTATTGGAGCAGCAGCAGCTGACTACCCGGTTCAACATCAGTATCACCGTCTCACCTCATACTGTATTGGAGCAGCAGCAGCTGACTGCCCGGTTCCAACATCAGTCACCGTCTCACCTCATACTGTATTGGAGCAGCAGCAGCTGACTGCCCGGTTTCAACAATCAGTTTCACCGTCTCACCTCAGTACTGTATTGGAGCAGCAGCAAGCTGACTTGATCGTTGATGCTAATCATCAATGTTTGAATCTGAGAGTAAATAGAAGCCGACTACACTCTAAAAATGAAGGGTTCAACTGGAGTTGTTCTCAGATCCCCTAAGAACCGTAGGGTTCTTGGTCAATGAAAAACCAGCCCCAAAGGTTCTTCAAAGAACTTGTTAGAAGGTGGGTTCATAGAGGAACCTCCGTTGTTGCTGGACTTCTTCCGGGAACTTTGCAATTTACAACTGAAAAACGATGGTGACAAGTTTGGATGCGACAACAGTTAAAAAGGTTAAGTTGGGTTGATGTTTGGCTCTGAATATGTCTCGAAATAATTTATTGATAATAATATAACATACTAATAATGAATAATGAAGACAATTATGGTTTCTGTGAATATCTTCCATACGTTACTATAGTTAATGAACGTAAATATTAGAAAGCCGGGTTTTGACCGTCGGCGTTGTATGAGCTACAGTACAGTACCGTTAGCTAGCTAGCTAACGTTATGTCCTAACTAGGCACAACTAGGTTGGATTATTTCCTCAACTATATTCTTTCCCATAACATTGTATATCGTTTCCATAAAGACAATATGGCTTTACACTCATTAATGTAAGTTTCCAATCTAGAGAAGTTCGCACTTTTGTGATAATGAACTAGCTAACGTTGGCTTCGTTAACTAACTAACTAAGGACGGTGACCTGTCCAGACGAGATGTTACATACGAACTGAATCGTCAATGGAGGTCTTCCTCTTTATACAGCCTGCTACAAGCATGCAATACTATTAACTCACAAGGGGGCATAACGTTACATGTACAATACTATCCCATTTTGGAAAAGTTACATGTACAATACTGTAATGAAACAGCAAGGAGCAGGTCCTCGAACCCAGGGTCGTTACAATACTATCCCATTTTGGAAACGTTACAATGTACCATACTATCCCATTTAGGAAACGTTACATGTACAATACTATCCCATTTTGGAAACGTTACATGTACAATACTAATCCCATTTTGGTAACATTACATGGACAATACTATCCCATTTTGGAAACGTTAGGGCTGTATGGCAGTACTGTTACTGTATGGCAGTACTGTATTGGCTAGTGCTTTCTCCAATATGTTCTTCCATTTTACATTATATTATTTGTCGATGCCATTATCTTTCATATTATTTAATATATATTATATATATATATTAATGCTTGTGAGACTATTCTTTGACACATTTTCCTTCCTTCCTTTGAAATTGTTATAGGACAGAACATGGACACAATGCAATTGGGATCAAGAAGAAGGTACAGATATGTTGTAGGACAGCTGCATTTGAAGTGTACATTTAACCTACATAGCAGTAAAAAACAAACATAGAACATCACCCAAAAACACCCAAAACAAGCACTCCCTGCCACGCCCCTGACCAAACTACAATAACAATAACCCCTTTTACTGGTCAGGACGTGACAGCACCCTCCCCCCCAAAGGTGCAGACCCCTTCTCACCCGGTGCTCCAGTCCACGCTGCTTGGTCTTCTTGTGGTCGGTGTTCTGTAACGGCGTCGAAGGTGAGTAGACCAAGGCGCAGCGGGTTGAGTGCTCATATTTAAATATTTATTCGAACATTTAAACAAAACAAGAAGAAAACGACAGCCCTAACAGTACTGTCAGGTACACTAACAGAAAATAACCAACCACAAAACACAATGAGAAAACCCCCTACTTAAATATGGTCTCTAATCAGAGGCAACGAGATTCAGCTGCCTCCAATTAGAGACCAACCCCAATAATCCAACATAGACAACCTAGAGTAAACATAGAAATAGAATAACATAGAACATCACCCAAAACACACAAACAACACCCCCTGCCGCACCCTGACCAAACTACAATAACAAATAACCCCTTTTACTGGTCAGGATGTGACACTACACACTAAAGCTGAAAAAATATGTGTTTAGCATCAAGTCTACAATATTGTTAGTTTACCTATGATTCATCTTTAATGTTGTTTTTATTGTACATCATTAGTTGTATTTTTTAAATGTCATGTATTCCCCTGTGGCTCAGTTGGTAGAGGATGGTGTTTGCAACGCCAGGGTTGTGGGTTTGATTCCCACGGGGGGCCAGTACAACAACAACAAAAATGCATGAAATGTATGCATTCACTACTGTAAGTCGCTCTGGATAAGAGCGTCTGCTAAATGAGTAAAATGTAAAAAAAATGTAATGAAAAGCACTATACAAAGTAAATGTATTATGTATTATGGTCTGACATGCCTGCAGAAGTTTTGTTTTGTAAATATTAATTTACATTGTGGTGCCACTAAATAAACAATGAATTATTTAAATCAATACTGTCAATATTGTTATTATTAATATTAAAATATGTTTTTATAATGGAGGGAGGGTGGACAGGGAGTTGAAAAAAATGAACCCCAAAAGGTTCTTTGAGGAAGGGGTTCTTCAAAGAACTTATAGGGGTTCCCACAAAAGGTTCTTTGAATAACTTTTAGGGGTTCCCCTACAGTTTCAATTTGAAGAACCCCTAAAGGATACTCCAGGAACCTTTACTTTTTAGAGTGTATATTGATAAAAGTCACCTTGTCCGAGAGACATTTACATAGTTATACACAGCCCAATTTGGGATGACTATTTTAGGGTGAAATAGTGGCCACAACAGACAGACCTGATATCGACCATAATTCGACGTCCTGGACGTGCTGACTGGATATGACCAAAGTTATTCTATTTAGCTACACTTTGTAGTACATTTTAACACGATAATAAATGTTTATGATGCCACATCACCCGTTTTCAAAGGGAGTCGTTGGTTTGTAGGGGAAGTCGCTTGTAGGGGCAAGCGACCCCCCCCCTCCCCCATAAAAGCATTTTATAGTTTCATCGTTAGGGTAACGTCCCCTAAAGTGGACACACTCCCATCAGTTTCTGAGACAACTGGCCAGACTGTGTAGACAGTTTAATAATGCTTAAACCTCATCTTTATCAAATGATCCATTAATGATACCAACTCAAAACCTACGTTCGTCTATATATGGGTTGTTTAAATTGTATCTAATTATATTCCCAGTATTACTTCATCAAATCTCTAGTAATCATTATACACACATACAATTCATCATATTTTCATATATTCACAGAATCCATATAAAATGTAAGAAATTCTCAGGTAGTCACGACAACCATTCCATTTGCTTTTTCAAGGACTCTCCACAGCTACGAAGCAGCTCTCCAAACATACTCCCAGCGGAACCAAAAATAAACGTTTGTTTCCCGGACAATGACCGGATCGATCCTCAACGGTTCTCTAAACTCCCAGAGACCACGGCAAAATCAAGCCTCCCAGGAACTATAGACCTTCCGCTGCTTTCTAAAATATCATCCCGCTTATCCACATTTCAATCATCTGATTCAGCATATTTCTATATGTTACTATCCAGATGACAGATTAAGACTCATTTCCACAACTCTCATATCACAGTCACACAACTCTCATACCACAGTCACACAACTCTCATATCACAACTCTCATACCACAGTCACACAACTCTCATATCACAGTCACACAACTCTCATATCACAGTCACACAATGCTATTCCCAAACAAACCTAATCAATTAGTTGTTTTTCAACAATATTTTAACCTGCAGGAATATTTTCACATTTCTATCTCATGGTTAGTTCCTAGGATAATGAAACTCATACATTTACATCTTTCAATACTTCTAAAATGGGGTCCAGGTTTAAAATAATTACAGGTTTAAAACAATTTAGGTGCACCGTACTATCTTACACTATATCAAGTAAATACAGATTCTAGTTTTCATCCAGTTCACACAGATAGCTGACTCAGCCTCAGAGCCTCCTGACTGGGCCCTGTTTACACCTCCACACAGGAATACACACTCAGAGCCTACGAGACTTTTCTAAAAACTCCACTTTGCGTGTTTCGCTCACATCTTTCTTTTTTTAAACTATGTTCAAGATGTGGTATCCACTCGGCTCGCTGCCTTTCAGATCAAAGGTGGGTCCATTTGCTCCGTTCCCGCAGTGTGGTCTCCCTGAGATCCCAAGTTAGAGGGATCCCTCGTGCACCATTTACCCAGGTCACCAGGAGCGGTCACCAAGTGAAGATTCACATCCCCATCGCCAAATGTGGTTATTTTCTTTAATATCAAATGCGGAGAGACAAACTTATCACACAAGTTAGAGTTATTCTTAAAATCTTTATTCACTTATACGGGAGCAGGTCAATACAACGCACACATAGAAAGTGAATCAATTGAGTGCTCTATGATAATGGTGGCTGGTCGACAAATTACCCCCAGATGATTCATTGAGAGATGAATCACCCCCAGATGATTCGTTGAGAGATGAATCACCCCCAGATGATTCGTTGAGATGAATCACCCCCAGATGATTCGTTGAGAGATGAATCACCCCCAGATGATTCGTTGAGAGCCACGATACAAAAGTACAAAGGTCTTTTACAGCCAAGATACACCCCTTTCAACCTACATGACGAACAACAGATGTATAGAACGGGTCACAAGGTTAAGATTTGTATGAAAGATACTTATAATTCTCAGCAGACAGTATCTGCTGTAAAAACAGTACTCTTTGTGTAGAGACCAGGGGTCTGGCCCTGGGGTCATCTCTCCCTGGTACCATATAGAACAGAAACATAACTCATGCTCTGGAATGCAGTCTCTCTAGGTTTTATCACCCAAAACACATTGTAAATCTCCTGTCAGTGTTTTCTCCCAGAGGCCCATCCTCAGTAGAACACACAGACACAATAGTTATAAGAACCCTCTATTCTGTTGCATAAAACAAACATTTGATGCAATAAAAGTATTATAACATAATCTTGCAGTTTTGCTCTGTGTCCACTGAAAGTTGACTAGTAACAACAACTGGGACCTAAAAGTCACCCACCATGAGACCCACTAAATCTGCCCAAGAAGAGGCAAACAAAAGAAAAACCCACACCAAACTTAAAGACAGGAAGCAAACCAAAAAGGTGGAGCAACTAAAGGTGTTGACTCTCCACATGTATCAAGACAACTGGAGCACTGGGCCAGACACTCTTAAATAGAACCTGGACCAGCTCAGGTGAAACACCTTCCCACTAACGAGATGGACAAGCCAGCACAGGTGTAACACATACTGACTAACGAGCTAACCGTGCTAAAGTCCAACCTCAAAACAAAATGGAAAAACCAAAGACTAACACCTTAAAGTTTGCTTACCACCAACAGAAAAACAACTTCCATTTCACATTATAATCAACTACAATGCTTCACCTTCTACAATATAAACATGGTATCTACTGGCTGTCAACAATTAAAAAAAACTAGAAAAAAACCTTGTCTTCCTAAAACTCACTAGCTTCTAGAACAAATTTTTTCTATTTTTTCCCCACTAGCTTCTAGAACTCTGGTCTTCCTAAAACTCACTAGCTTCTAGAACTCCCGTCTTCCTAAAACCCACTAGCTTCTAGAACTCTCGTCTTCCTAAAACTCACTAGCTTCTAGAACTCTCGTCTTCCTAAAACTCACTAGCTTCTAGAACTCTCGTCTTCCTAAAACTCACTAGCTTCTAGAACTCTCGTCTTCCTAAAACTCACTAGCTTCTAGAACTCTCGTTGCCTTGGAACGAGCCCAAACAAAACACCTCCAATATGGAAAAACGTGCAGTCAAAATAAATTGTGAACCATGGCAACACAATGGCTAAACGCAAAACTTTTTGACTGCCAACCCTTGAGACAATCAGCAACCAAGTTGTCCTTAACTCCTGCAATATCTGTAGTAACTTTCCACCTCACTGTGGAGCTTCTCTCTCTTTTCAGGGTTCACTAGATAGGCATGTTGTTGGATCGGGGCCCAGTCCCCAATGTCATGCTCTAGTACATTTGGGTTGGCACATCTGAGAATGAACCCTGATATTCTAAAAGCAGGGCAACAATGTCAATATAATTGTACCCAAAAATTGTCAGTTGGTTGCATGAATAATTTTCATAAAAAAATTTAACTTGTAAATATGAAATATTTGATTGTCTTATTTTCAATGACATGTTGCAAGGTGGGATATCCCCAATGTCAAAACACAGTTTTAACGTGTCCAAATCAATAACCAATATGCAGAAACAGTTTGGGATATATTGAAAACCTAAACATAACATGTGCTATATACATAAACATCTGCCACAATAAACACAACACATGGAAATGGGAGATATCTGTTACCTCACTGATTAGAGGACAACCTGCAGAAGACAGTCAGCTACATTTTGGAGTGATGCATTTAAATTTAGGGGTCATTAAACAAAGGAACGCAACACTTATTTGTCATAACTCATCGATATCATGTGGATTTTTTTATTAATTGTACCTTTATTTTACCAGGTAAATTGACTGAGAACACATTCTCATTTACAGCAACAACCTGGGGAATAGTTACATGGGAGAGGAGGGGGGATGAATGAGCCAATTGTAAGCTGGGGATGATTAGATATCCATGATGGTATGAGGGCCAGATTGGGAATTTAGCCAGGACACTGGGGTTAACACCCCTACTCTATGATAAGGACCATGGATATCTGCCCTGGGGAATTTAGCCAGGACACCGGGGTTAACACCCCTACTCTTACGATAAGTGTGAGTAGGGGTGTTAACGTCCCATCCGAAAGACGTCACCCTACACAGGGCACTGTCCCCAATCACTGCCCTGGGGAATTTGGATATTGTTTAGACCAGAGGAAAGGGTGCCTCCTACTGGCCCTCCAACACCACTTCCAGCAGCATCTGGTCTCCCATCCAGGGACTGACCAGGACCAACCCTGCTTAGCTTCAGAAGCAAGCCAGCAGTGGGATGCAGGGTGGTATGCTGCTGGCAACAATTGTGCGAAAGGAGGAAGATGAGATTACACATCCTGTTAAAACGAACAGCTCCAAAACCACACGGAATCTGGGAGTAATGTGTACATCACTGGTTAGAGGACAATTTATAGAAAACAGCTAGCTACATTTTGATTCAAGTGGGTCACCAACGTGGTAAGTGTAACACAACTATTTTTGTGTAAGTCACTTTTTGTTAAATCTCATATATAGTAACTCTCTCAATTCAGAGCCTGGATTTTCCCCTGAGGCTAATATCCATATCATGCTGAAATCAATAGAACAGGGGACAAACGTTTAGGGTTCTACATTGTGACATCATTAAATACTCCAACTACAATGTTAAAACTTTCTACATTGTGACATTAATTCATTGATATCATGAAACAATTCCTTAATGTATGTATTTTCTGATGTTTGATCAGAGATATTTTACTAGAGTATCTCTTCCCACATTGGTCACAGCTATAAGATTTCTCTCCTGTGTGTGTTCTCTGGTGTAGAGTCAGCTGGCCAGATGTAGTACATCTCTTCCCACATTGATCACAGCTATAAGGTTTCTCTCCTGTGTGTATTCTATGGTGTAGAGTCAGAGATCCAGATTGACCAAAACTCTTCCCACATTGACCACAGCTATAAGGTTTCTCTCCTGTGTGTGTTCTCTGGTGCACTGTCAGCTGTCCAGATCCACCAAAACTCTTCCCACATTGGTCACAGCTATAAGATTTCTCTCCTGAATGTATTCTCTGGTGTATAGTCAGCTGGCCAGATTGACCAAAACTCTTCCCACATTGACCACAGCTATAAGGTTTCTCTCCTGTGTGTGTTCTCTGGCGCACTGTCAGCTCTCCAGATTGACCAAAACTCTTCCCACATTGACCACAGCTATAAGGTTTCTCTCCTGTATGTGTTCTCTTGTGTTGAGTCAGATGGCAAGATCTACCAAAACTCTTCCCACATTGACCACAGCTATAGGGTTTCTCTCCTGTGTGTGTTCTATGGTGTAGAGTCAAACTTCTAGATGCCACAAAACTCTTCCCACATTGACCACAGCTATAAGGTTTCTCTCCTGTGTGTATTCTCTGGTGTATAGTCAGCTGGCCAGATTGACCAAAACTCTTCCCACATTGACCACAGCTATAAGGTTTCTCTCCTGTGTGTGTTCTGTGGTGTTGAGTCAGATGGCAATATTGACCAAAACTCTTCCCACATTGACCACAGCTATAAGATTTCTCTCCTGTGTGTGTTCTCTGATGAATTTTAATGCCTGATGAGGTGAATCTCTTCCCACAGTCAGAGCAGCAGTGAGTTCTCTTCCCTGTGGATCTCTGCAGGTGTTTCTTGAGGTGTTCTGATCTGGAGAGACTCTTCTCTGCCTCGTCAGCATCATGAGGTTGTTGAGGCTCCCTAGAGGATCCACGATAGTCACGTCTCTCTCCTGTGTGAACAACAAAGTCAGACAGATGGTTAAAGGCCCACAACAGCAGTAAACCCCTATAAAAGGATGATGCCAACAGCGTAGCCATGATGTTGTACAACAATTGACGTCTGTAATGAATGTTAAGATTTGACATTTGCCTTAAAATGAGCAAGAATAGTCATATTTAGTCTTGTTTTCACATTAGTAGTAACATCTAAGATTGTAGGCTAGAAATTAAGTTATTCATGTTGTTGAAACTCTAAGCACTGTGCCAGACGACTTTTGGTCTCCAATATAGGCCCCTTTCTGTGTTTGCTAAAATTGCAGCACGAGAGCGATGCACATGCAATTTGATTTCAGAAACTCCTCCCTGCTAATGAGGAAACCGATAGTTATGGATGTAGTATATCTGCCTGGAGCAAAAATGGTGAGCAAAGATTTTAGTTTTTCACAATGTATTCTGAATATGAATGGGGGAAAACTCAGGGGAGTAACCTCCATTTCCAGGTTGGTGATGAGTTCATTTCACACTACTTTGGATTATAATTGTAAGGCTCGTTTGAATGTCCTGCTTAATATAATGGTTGTGTCATCATCGCAAATCAACTGCTTTATACCTAAACACTTCAATCAGTAAAATTTTCTTTGGCTAGCTTTTCCATCAGCCTGACAATGAGGGTTTGTACACTAAGTGTTTGCCAAATTGGCCCATAACTTCACCTAACAATAACATAGACCTACTGTAGGACCCATAACTTCACCTAACAATAACATAGACCTACTGTAGGACCCATAACTTCACCTAACAATAACATAGACCTACTGTAGGACCCATAACTATAACATAGACCTACTGTAGGACCCATAACTTCACCTAACAATAACATAGACCTACTGTAGGACCCATAACTTCACCTAACAATAACATAGACCTACTGTAGGACCCATCATTTATTATTATTTTTTTTAATTTCACCTTTATTTAACCAGGTAGGCTAGTTGAGAACAAGTTCTCATTTGCAACTGCAACCTGGCCAAGATAAAGCATAGCAATTCGACACATACAACAACACAGAGTTACACATGGAATAAACAAAACATACAGTCAATAATACAGTAGAACAAAAGAAAACAAAAAATATATATACAGTGAGTGCAAATGAGGTAAGTTAAGGCAATATATAGGCCATGGTGGCGAAGTAATTACAATATAGCAATTAAACACTGGAATGGTAGATGTGCAGAAGATGAATGTGCAAGTAGAGATACTGGGGTGCAAAGGAGCAAGATAAATAAATAAACACAGTATGGGGATGAGGTAGGTAGATAGATGGGCTGTTTACAGATGGGCTATGTACAGGTGCAGTGATCTGTGAGCTGCTCTGACAGCTGGTGCTTAAAGCTAGTGAGGGAGATATGAGTCTCCAGCTTCAGAGATTTTTGCAGTTCGTTCAAGTCATTGGCAGCAGAGAACTGGAAGGAAAGACGACCAAAGGAGGAATTGGCTTTGGGGTGACCAGTGAGATATACCTGCTGGAGCGCATGCTACGAGTGGGTGCTGCTATGGTGACCAGTGAGCTGAAATAAGGCGGGGCTTTACCTAGCAGAGACCTGTAGATAACCTGTAGCCAGTGGGTTTGGCAACGAGTATTAAGCGAGGGGCAACCAACGAGAGCGTACAGGTCGCAATGGTGGGTGGTATATGGGACTTTGGTGACAAAACGGATGGCACTGTGATAGACTGCATCCAGTTTGTTGAGTAGAGTGTTGGAGGCTATTTTATAGATGACATCGCAGAAGTCGAGGATTGGTGGGATGGTCGGTTTTACGAGGGTATGTTTGGCAGCATGAGTGAAGGATGCTTTGTTGCGATATAGGAAGCCGATTCTCTATTTAATTTTGGATTGGAGATGCTTAATGTGAGTCTGGAAGGAGAGTTTACAGTCTAACCAGACACCCAGGTATTTGTAGTTGTCCACGTATTCTAAGTCAGAGCCGTCCAGAGTAGTGATGCTGGACGGGCGAGCAGGTGCAGGCAGTGATCGATTGAATCGCAATTGAGAATCGATTCACTTTTAGATAAACTTCAGTTAGTGCTAAATACGGCTGCTAGAATCTTGACTAGAACCAAAAAAATTTGATCATATTACTCCAGTGCTAGCCTCTCTACACTGGCTTCCTGTTAAGGCAAGGGCTGATTTCAAGGTTTTACTGCTAACCTACAAAGCATTACATGGGCTTGCTCCTACCTATCTTTCCGATTTGGTCCTGCCGTACATTCCTACACGTACGCTACGGTCACAAGACGCAGGCCTCCTAATTGTCCCTAGAATTTCTAAGCAAACAGCTGGAAGCAGGGCTTTCTCCTATAGAGCTCAATTTTTATGGAATGGTCTGCCTACCCATGTGAGAGACGCAGACTCGGTCTCAACCTTTAAGTCTTTACTGAAGACTCATCTTTTCAGTAGGTCCTATGATTGAGTGTAGTCTGGCCCAGGAGTGTGAAGGTGAACGGAAAGGCTCTGGAGCAACGAACGCCCTTGCTGTCTCTGCCTGGCCGGTTCCCCTCACTCCACTGGGATTCTCTGCCTCTAACCCTATTACAGGGCCTGAGTCACTGGCTTACTGGTGTCCTTCCATGCCGTCCCTAGGAGGGGTGCGTCACTTGAGTGGGTTGAGTCACTGACAAGGTCTTCCTGTCTGGGTTGGCACCCCCCTTGGGTTGTGCCGTGGCGGAGATCTTTGTGGGCTATACTCGGCCTTGTCTCAGGATGGTAAGTTGGTGGTTGAAGTTATCCCTCTAGTGGTGTGGGGGCTGTGCATTGGCAAAGTGGGTAGGGTTATATCCTGCCTGTTTGGCCCTGTCCGGGGAATCGTCGGATGGGGCCACAGTGTCTCCTGACCCCCCTGTCTCAGCCTCCAGTATTTATGCTGCAGTAGTTTATGTGTCGGGGGGCTAGGGTCAGTCTGTTACATCTGGAGTATTCTCTTGTCTTATCCAGTGTCCTGTGTGAATTTAAGTATGCTCTCTCTAATTCTCTCTCTCTTTCTTTCTCTCTCTCTCTCTCTCTCGGAGGACCTGAGCCCTAGGACCATGCCTCAGGACTACCTGGCATGATGACTCCTTGCTGTCCCCAGTCCACCTGGCCGTGCTGCTGCTCCAGTTTCAACTGTTCTGCCTGCAGCTATGGAACCCTGACCTGTTCACCGAACGTGCTGCCTGTCCCAGACCTGCTGCTTTCAACTCTCTAGAGACAGCAGGAGCAGTAGAGATACTCTCAATGATTGGCTATGAAAAGCCAACTGACATTTACTCTTGAGAGGCTGACTTGTTGCACCCTCGACAACTACTGTAATTATTATTTGACCATGCTGGTCATTTATGAACATTTCAACATCTTGGCCATGTTCTGTTATAATCTCCACCCGGCACAGCCAGAAGAGGACTGGCCACCCCTCATAGCCTCGTTCCTCTCTAGGTTTCTTCCTAGGTTTTGGCCTTTCTAGGGAGTTTTTCCTAGCCACTGTGCTTCTACACCTGCATTGCTTGCTGTTTGGGGTTTTAGGCTGGGTTTCTGTACAGCACTTTGAGATATCAGCAGATGTAAGAAGGCCTATATAAATCCATTTGATTTGATGATGGAATATTTGACTATTTTGACTGCCAGAGCCAGTCGACCTCTGAAAATAACATACAGTCCTTGGACCTTGAGGAGTAACGGGGGCAGCAATCAGCAGTAGAAACAATAACAAAGCGTACTCCATGTCCGTTTCGGTAAAAAGCTGAGGGATGGGGCTGGAGAAATACAACCATCCATGATATCAACATTCTAGTTTTAACCATGTTTTGAGGATATACAATGTTTGTTTATATTTACTGACAAACATTGGAGTTAAAAAAAGGTTATATTTTGGGTTCTGATGGGGTACGACAGTTGAACTAATCTCATGAGGCATTTATAAGTGATTTCTTCAAGAAACAATGGGTACATATCATTAATGTATAAGTCCCAAAATGGATGTAACAACTGCTGATTGCCCCTTTAAGAGAACATCTTGGGCTAATCTAATAGGAGATATTGAGGACTACAGTATTTCAGGCATTGTCATTGGATGCATTTGATCAATTGTTAACGTGTTGTTGATGGTCCACTCTTGATGTTCTACACGTTACAGTGAAGCTTCAGCCATTCCTACAGAACAACATTAAAGTGTAGAACCCCTTTACTGCATATTGGTTCAACGACTGCAGAGACGGTACTTACTGGTGTTAAACAGATCTCCAACCTCCTCTTCTTCCTCCAATGTGACAGTCATCTCCCCCTCCTCTTTCACTCCAAAAACTGCATCCTCCTCTCCTTTTACTGTAACATCCTCCTCCTCTTTCACTCTGAACGCGTCTTCCTCTTCTTTCACTGTAACGTCTTTCTCTTCTTCTTTCACGGTAACAGCCTCACCCTCTACTTGTTTTTGTATTGAAACATCCTTCTCTTCCTCCTCCTCTTTGACGAGAGCTTCTTTCTCCGTCCAGCAGACCTCCTCTTCTTTAGCAGGAGGAGAGTAGCTTAGTGAACTCATGGTCGGAGATGTTAGCTAGCTAGCATTAGCGACTAGCCTAGTTCTAAGCTAACTTAGCAAACCAGCTAGCTGACAAACAACGTAAATATATAATTAAATGGGCCAACAAGTACATACGACAGAAGTGTGTTTAATACACAGCGACTAATATACACCAAACCAGTGTAAAGAGCGTGAATGTTGTAGCTATGTTTGCTAGAAAGCTACCGAGGTGTCTGACTAGCTGTTGTTGTTGAAGGAGCGTCCCGTCCACTAGATTATACGTCACACTGGCAGCATCGCCTGAACCTAAAAGACGCACATCGCCATCTGCTGACTGGAGGGCAACGCAGTTGAGGAACCAAACGTTTATTTTTCATTTATTTCATAAAAGGTTAATATTATATTAAGTCGTTCAAAGAGAAGCATGTGTTGATTGATTCGTGTTTAATGAGTGAGAATTTAAAATAAACTTTACACCCACTACACATTTGCATTGAGCCATACTTCTGACATGGATCATTTTGACCCCAGAGACATATCTTTTATCATAGCCAAAATGTGGTTCATTCAATTCTTCCAATTTTTCATGACTTTGTCAATCAACTGGTTGTTAATACATCTAAATCATGGTTTAGTGTTTCTGTATCAATATGGACTTTTAACAAATTCAAATCCTTTGGAGTCATTTTGACCCCAGACAAAAGCACCTTTGATAAATAGGACGTTTATTTCAAATCAAAATCACATTTTATTGGTTACATCACGTGTTGAGCAGATATTATTGTGGGTGTAGCAAAATGCTTGTGTTTCTAGCTCCGACAGTGCAGTAATATCTAACAAGTAATATCTAACAATTTCACAACATATACCCAATACACACAAATCTAAGTATTTGAATCTAGGTTTCTCTGTAGACATGATCCATCCCACCAGAGGGTGGAGGGGCACCTGTATCAGTGGTTTTGACCAGATATACACCTGCAGACACACAGTATAGTGCCTCCCATATATTCTCCTAAGATTGGACTTTTCTATGCCACGTATCACATGACTGTGTACAAAACTGCTAATGTGGCGGCAGGGTAGCCTAGTGGTTAGAGCGTTGGACTAGTAACCAAAAGGTTGCAACTTCAAATCTCCGAGCTGACGAGGTACAAATCTGTTGTTCTGCCCCTGAACAAGGCAGTTAACCCACTGTTCATAGGCCGTCATTGAAATAAGAATTTCTTCTTAACTGACTTTTCTAGTTAAATAAAGATAAACATTTTTTGTTGTTGAAAACTCTACACAATCCCAAAGCAGGTTTTTAGACATTTTTACAAATGTATTTAAGTATTGAGACTCGAAATTGAGTTCAGATGCATCCTGATTCCATTAATCATCCTTGAGATGTTTCTACAACTTGATTGGAGTCCACCTGTGGTAAATTAAATTGGTTGGACATGATTTAGAAAGGCACACACCTCTCTATATAAGGTTCACAGTGCATGTCAGAGCAAAAACCAAGCCATGAGGTCAAAGGAATTGTCCATAGAGCTCTGAGACATTACTGTGTCAAGGCACAGATCTGGGGAAAGGTACCAAAAAATGTCCGCAAGAACACAGTGGCCTCCATCATTCTGAAATGGAAGAAGTTTGGAACCACCAAGACTCTTCCCAGAGCTGGCTGCCTGGCCAAACTGAGCAATCAGGGGAGAAGTGCCTTGGTCAGGGAGGTGAACAAGAATCCGATGGTCACTCTGACAGAGCTCCAGAGTTCCTCTGTGGAGATGGCAGAACCTTCCAGAAGGACCATCATCTCTGCAGCACTCCACCAATCAGGCCTTTATGGTGGAGAGGCCAGACGGAAGCCACTCCTCAGTAAAAGGCACATAACAGCCCACTTGGAGTTTGCCAAAAGGCACCTAAAGGACTCTGAGACAATGAGAAACAAGATTCTCTGGTCTGATTAAACTAAGATTGAACTCTTTGGCTTGAATGCCAAGTGTCACGTCTGGAGGAAAATTTGCACCATCCCTACGGTGAAGCATGGTGGTGGCAGCATCATGCTGTGGGGATGTGTTTCAGCAGCAGTGCAAATTGTCCACTGATATTGGTATAACTTCTCACCCCTTGTGGCTGTATGAAAGTTAATTTCCCCTCAGACACACATTTGTTCTTTGATATAATGAAGGTCATTTGTGTAGAATGTACTTTTCCCCACCTCTTTATTTTTTTCCAAGAGAAAAACTGCTGATGCACATTTCTAAATGACACCTTGTCTATTCTTCTATTATAACTCTCAACAGTAAGTTTAGACCCCGACTGATAAAAAAAAAAATATATATATATATATATATTTTATTTATTTATTTATGTATTTAGCATTCCAGGTGAAGCTGGTTGAGGGACTGCAAAGCTGTCATGAAGGCAAAGGGTGGCTACTGAAGGCAAAGGGTGGCTACTTTGAAGGATTTCAAATATAAAATATATTTGGATTTGTTTTACACTTTTTTGGTTGCTACATGATTCCATATGAGTTATTTCATAGTTGTGTTGTCTTCACTATTATTCTACAATGTAGACAATAGTTAAAATAAAGAAAAAACAGAATTGTAGGTGTGTCCAAACAATTGACCGGTACTGTATATGCATTGTGGAGGAGAACTGATCCTAGATCTGTTCAAAGGCATAACATCTACAGCAGGAACAGCTGTCTATGTTAGAGAGCATATACAGTGAGGGAAAAAAGTATTTGATCCCCTGCTGATTTTGTATGTTTGCCCACCGACAAAGAAATGATCAGTCTATAATTTTAACTGTAGGTTTATTTGAACAGTGAGAGACAGAAAAACAATAAAAAAATCCAGAAAAATGCATGTCAAAAATGTTATAAATTGATTTGCATTTTAATGAGGGAAATATGTATTGAACTAAGGCCTTGCCATTTCAGATATTTTTTAAAAGATTGGGGAATTTTTTACAATTAGGAAATAATATGTCATGTTTTACTCGTACCTCAGCGGGCATTGTGAATGGTTAGGAAATAATATGTCATGTTTTACTAGTACCTCAGCCAGCATTGTGAATGGTGTCTGAGGCGGTGACATACTAGACCATGGCAGTAAATCTAATACTTAGGTGTTTTTAGTCATGCATGAAAGGTCTGTGGTGGTTCTGTGGTTATAATTTACTGACCTTGGAATACATTTCTTGCCATGCTGGCAGGGTCTGAATCAAACCCAATGTCCACCTGGTACACTGACAGGGTCTGAATCCATCCCAATGTCCACCTGGTACACTGACAGGGTCTGAATCAAACCCAATGTCCACCTGGTACACTGGCAGGGTCTGAATCAAACCCAATGTCCACCTGGTACACTGACAGGGTCTGAATCAAACCCAATGTCCACCTGGTACACTGGCAGGGTCTGAATCAACCCAATGTCCACCTGGGACACTGACAGGGTCTGAATCAAACCCAATGTCCACCTGGCACACTGGCAGGGTCTGAATCAACCCAATGTTAAGGGGAGGGAAGATTGGTCAAGAGGGTGATGATTGTTGTTCTATTGCCTGATTGTTATGCAACAACACTGTTTACAAAAGCTTTGTTAAACCAGCACAACAGTTTTCAGCTGTGCTAACATAATTGCAAAATGGTTTTCTAATGATCAATTAGCCTTTTAAAATGATAAACTTGGATTAACTAACACAACGTGCCATTGGAACACAGGAGTGATGGTTGCTGGAAATGGGCCTCTGTACGCCTGTGTAGATATTCCATAAACAATCTGCAGTTTTCAGCTACAATAGTCATTTACAACATTAACAATGTCTACACTGTATTTCTGATCAATTTGATGTTATTTTAATGGACAATCTTTTTGATTTTCTTTCAAAAACAAGGACATTTCTAAGTCACAGCAAACTTTTGTTACATAATGTAGGAGCATTATAGACCTAGTCTGTTCATTATATACATCTACATGATATATTGTTACACCATATAGGAGCAGTATAGACCTAGTCTGTTCATTATATACATCTACATGATGTATTGTTACACCATGTAGGAGCAGTATAGACCTAGTCTGTTCATTATATACATCTACATGATGTATTGTTACACCATGTAGGAGCAGTATGGACCTAGTCTGTTCATTATATACATCTACATGATATAGAACATTTGTGGGCAGAACTGAAAAAGTGTGTATGAGCAAGGAGGCATACAAACCTAACTCAGTTCCACAAGCTATGTCAGGAGGAATGGGCCAAAATTCACCCAACTTATTTTGGGAAGCTTGTGGAAGGCTGCACGAAACGTTTGACCCAAGTTAAACAATTTAAAGGCAATGCTACCAAATACTAATTGTGTGTTTGTAAACTTCTGACTCAACTGGGAATGTGATGAAAGAAATTAAAGCTGAAATAAATCATTCTCTCTGCTATTATTCTGACATTTCACATTCTTAAAATAAAGTGGTGATCCTAACTGACCTAAGACAGGGAATTTTTTTGAGGATTAAATGTCAAGAATTGTGAAACACTTTAGCCAAATACATTTAAACTCAGTTTATGTAAATTTACGACTTCAACTGTATATAAATGACTATTGTAGCTGGAAACGGCAGATTTTTTATGGAATATCTACATAGGCGTACAGAGGCCCATTATCAGCAACCATCACTCCTGTGTTCCAATGGCACGTTGTGTTAGCTAATCCAAGTTTATCATTTTAAAAGGCTAATTAATCATTAGAAAACCCTTTTGCAATTATGTTTAAAACTGTTGTGCTGATTAAAGAAGCAATAAAATTGGCCTTCTTTTTCCTTAATTATTAAAAAACAAGTTCTGTGTTATTGTGGGTCCTACAGTAGGTCTATGTTATTGTTAGGTGAAGTTATGGGTCCTACAGTTGGTCTATGTTGTTAGGTGAAGTTATGGGTCCTACAGTAGGTCTATGTTGTTAGGTGAAGTTATGGGTCCTACAGTAGGTCTATGTTATTGTTAGGTGAAGTTATGGGTTCTACAGTAGGTCTATGTTGTTACGTGAAGTTATGGGTCCTACAGTAGGTCTATGTTATTGTTTGGTGAAGTTATGGGCCAATTTGGCAAACACTTAGTATACAAACCCTGTTTCAGGCTGATGGCAAAGCTAGCCGAAGAGCATTTTACAGGTTGAAGTGTTTTTTTTTTTTATAAAGCAGTTGATTTGCAACAATAACACACAGGACATTCAAACGACCCTTGCAATTATTATCCATACGTTGTGTGAAATGCACTCATAAGCAACATATAAATGGAGGCTATTTTTGCTGTCAGCCTATGAGAACTCCCCTGAGTTTGTCCCCACGGTGGTGAATTAGTGAATAGACACAGAGCTTAATGTGAGTTTCCTTGAGTTGCACTCCTGATCTTGCGCTGTAATATTCAGAATACATTGTGAAAAACTAAAATCTTTGCTCACTATTTTTGCTCCATGCAGATATACTACATCCATAACTAGTGGTTTCCTCATTACCAGATATACTACATCCATAACTAGTGGTTTCCTCATTAGTAGGGAGGAGTTTCTGCAACCAAATTGTGTGCGCATCGCCCTTATAGTCTAAACACAGAAAGGGGCCTACAGTGAGGGAAAATAGTATTTGATCCCCTGCTGATTTTGTATGTTTGCCCACTGACAAAGAAATTATCAGTCTATAATTTTAATGGTAGGTTTATTTGATCAGTGAGAGACAGAATAACAACAAAAAAATCCAGGATAAGTCATGTCAAAAATGTTATAAATTGATTAGCATTTTAACAATCTTGTCCCTGACATCCTTGGAGAGCTCTTTGGTCTTGGCCATGGTGGAGAGTTTGGAATCTGATTGATTGATTGCTTCTGTCTCCCAGGTGTCTTTTATACAGGTAACGAGCTGAGATTAGGAGCACACTCTTAAAGGCAGTGCTCCTAATCTCAGTTTGTTACCTGTATAAAAGACACCTGTCCACAGAAGCAATCAATCAATCAGATTCCAAACTCTCCACCATGGCCAAGACCAAAGAGCTCTCCAAGGATGTAAGGGACAATATTGTAGACCTACACAAGGCTGGAATGGGCTACAAGACCATCGCCAAGCAGCTTGGAGAGAAGGTGACAACAGTTGGTGCGATTATTCACAAATGGAAGAAACACAAAAGAACTGTCAATAACCCTCGGCCTGGGGCTCCATGCATGATCTCACCTCGTGGAGTTGCAATGATCATGAGAACGGTGAGGAATCAGCCCAGAACTACACGGGAGGATCTTGTCAATGATCTCAAGGCAGCTGGGACCATAGTCACCAAGAAAACAATTGGTAACACACTGCGCCGTGAAGGACTGAAATCCTGCAGTGCCCGCAAGGTCCCCCTGCTCAAGATAGCACATATACATGCCCGTCTGAAGTTTTCCAATGAACATCTGAATGATTCAGAGGACAACTGGTGAAAGTGTTGTGGTCAGATCAACTCAACTCGCCATGTTTGGAGGAGGAGGAATGCTGCCTATGACCCCAAGAACACTATCCCCACTGTCAAACATGGAGGTGGAAACATTATGCTTTGGGGGTGTTTTTCTGCTAAGGGGACAGGATAACTTCACTGCATCAAAGGGATGATGGACCATGGACCATGTACATGGACCATGTACCGTCAAATCTTGGGTGAGAACCTCCTTCCCTCAGCCAGGGCATTGAAAATGGGTCGTGGATGGGTGGCAATGACCCAAAACACACGGCCAAGGCAACAAAGAAGTGGCTCAAGAAGAAGCGCATTAAGGTCCTGGAGTGGCCTAGCCAGTCTCCAGACCTTAATCCCATTGAAAATCTGTGGAGGGAGCTGAAGGTTCGAGTTGCCAAACGTCAGCCTCGAAACCTTAATGACTTGGAGAAGATCTGCAAAGAGGAGTGGGACAAAATCTCTCCTGAGATGTGTGCAAACCTGGTGGCCAACTACAAGAAACGTCTGACCTCTGATTGCCAACAAGGGTTTTGCCACCAAGTACTAAGTCATGTTTTGCAGAGGGGTCAAATACTTATTTTCCTCATTAAAATGCAAATAATTGTATAACATTTTTGACATGCGTTTTTCTTGATTTTTTTGCTGTTATTCTGTCTCTCACTGTTCAAATAAACCTACCATTAAAATTATAGACTGATGATTTCTTTGTAAGTGGGCAAACGTACAAAATCAGCAGGGGATCAAATACTTTTCCCAACCACTGTACTACCCACCACTGCGACCTGTACGCTCTCGTTGTCTGGCCCTCGCTTCATACTCATCGCTAAACCCACTGGCTCCAGGTCATCTACAAGACCCTGCTAGGTAAAGTCGCCCCTTATCTCCGCTCACTGGTCACCATAGCAGCACCCACCTGTAGCACGCGCTCCAGCAGGTATATCTCTCTGGTCACCCCCAAAGCCAATTCCTCCTTCGGCCGCCTCTTCTTCCAGTTCTCTGCTGCCAATGACTAGAACGAACTACAAAAATCTCTAAAACTGGAAACACTTATCTCCCTCACTAGCTTTAAGCACCAGCTGTCAGAGCAGCTCACAGATTACTGCACCTGTACATAGCCCATCTATAATTTATCCCAACTACTTCTTCCCCTACTGTATTTATTTATTTAGCTCCTTTGCACCCCATTATTTCTATTTCTACTTTGCACTTTCTTCCACTGCATATCTACCATTCCAGTGTTTTACTTGCTATATTGTATTTACTTTGCCACCATGGCCTTTTTTTGCCTTTACCTCCCTTATTTCACTTCATTTGCTCACATTGTATATTGACTTATTTTTCTACTGTATTATTGACTGTATGTTTGTGTAATACCCTTGTTTGAACCAAGTATTGAGTTTATTTGTTATAATTAATTGGTATTATATTTAAAAGATGATTGAATTGCTCCTAAACTGTAATGTTGTTAATGCATTATGCTTTTTGAAGTAATATTTATTTAATGTTTAAGTGAATAGTTTGTTTTACTTTGAAGTTTAAGTTTTGACCAATAAGGTCGCTTGTTAAGTTGTGGCCAATGGGAGTTGACCTGGTTAACGGGAGGGAAAAAGAAGTTGATGAAAGGATGGTCGTTTTACCTCAGGACGGTTGGTGAAGAAAAATTATAAAAGAAGACGACAGAACTACAACAAAACCCATAGCTACTAAGACATGAAGGGAAATACATGTTTTATTTAATAAAAGAGTTGTTATAATTTTGTTAAAACTTAGTAAAGACTGAAGCTACCGTCTCGTCGTGGAGGTATTAGCCAGCCTAGAGGTTAGCCTAGCATCGTGTGACACCGGGAGATAATTGCTTGGGAAGCTTAACGAGTTCGTGTTGCCATGGGGATATCGGTTACTAAGGAGGACTGTCTGCATGGGTAGCTGTGTTGCCATGGGGATATCGGTTACTAAGGAGGACTGTCTGCATGGGTAGCTGTGTTGCCATGGGGATATCGGTTACTAAGGAGGACTGTCTGCATGGGTAGCTGTGCTGCCTTGGACTTGGTGAGGAAACCTGCATGGAACTGCCATACTTCGCTGAGGGAATATCTTCCAAGTCGTGAGTAACCACAATGTGAGGTGCTTAATTTGGACACGGGTTGTGCACGACTCATTGGGGTTTATTATTCTTTTTATTTCTTTTTGATGTTGTCTGAACATGTATTTGTGTTTGAAAATGTTTTAATACACATATGGAACGTTATGTATGTTGCCTTGGTGGAGTCATTAATTGTTTCAATTTAATGCATGGGATGGTTTATCCTGATTCAATAACAGAAACCTATAATCATTTCATCTGAAGTTAATACCCTATTGTCATAACCCTAGATAGTTTACAATAGGAATTTTTATTGGAGATGTCCTTCTCACCTAACATCCCATGCTGCTGAGATACTCTACATATGTTAATATTGTGAGAGTCATATTCAAGCCTGGTGAGACGGTTACATTTGTTTACTCCATGTGTAACTCTGTGTTGTTATAAGTGTCGAACTGCTTTGCTTTATCTTGGCCAGGTCGCAATTGTAAATGAGAACTTGTTCTCAACTTGCCTACCTGGTTAAATAAAGGCGAAATAAATAAATAAATTGGTAATGGTGAGAGGTTAGCATGTTTTGTTGTAGCCTCTGTTATTGGTAATGGTGAGAGGTTAGCATGTTTTGTTGTAGCCTCTGTTATTGGTAATGGTGAGAGGTTAGCATGTTTTGTTGTAGCCTCTGTTATTGGTAATGGTGAGAGGTTAGCATGTTTTGTTGTAGCCTCTGTTATTGGTAATGGTGAGAGGTTAGCATGTTTTGTTGTAGTCTCTGTTATTGGTAATGGTGAGAGGTTAGCATGTTTTGTTGTATCCTCTGTTATTGGTAATGGTGAGAGGTTAGCATGTTTTGTTGTATCCTCTGTTATTGGTAATGGTGAGAGGTTAGCATGTTTTGTTGTAGCCTCTGTTATTGGTAATGGTGAGAGGTTAGCATGTTTTGTTGTAGCCTCTGTTATTGGTAATGGTGAGAGGTTAGCATGTTTTGTTGTAGCCTCTGTAACTCTCTCACTCATTATGATTCATGATTCATTAATGATATTTCTCAATCATCACAGGCTTGATGTAGTAATTGTGTTCAAAGAATATGGGACCAAATACTAAACTTTTGACTACTTTAATACACTATGAGTTAATTGGTCAGAGAACTTATGACTTCTTTAAATAGGGGGACTAGATGCATAAAGTGCTTTTATTTTTCTAAATGGTGAAACAGAAATTTATGAAAATATCCTCATATAAAAGGTGACATTATATACTGTCACCTCATATGAAACATTTGATCTGAAATCCAAAATGTTGGAGTTTAGAGCCACATTTAAAATGTTATCTTCACTGTCAAAATAGATATGTTGTGGACTGTATACTCAATACAATCTAAATCTGATACCTCACTGTGTCTTTTGACTGATACTGCTTTTAAACTGGTCTGGTCAGTCTACTCAAATATTTGTACTATACATGTTTCTATCTGCAGGCAAAACTTTGATAATTTGTAATTTATAATATGATACATTAATTTCTGAATAGATATGGAAGGTTTCAGGACGCTGATATATCTGAATATGTTGAAAAAATATACTGCCACTATTTTCACCACCAAAGAATAGAATTGTGATTTTAATATGATTTGACTCTTTGCAGGCTGTCAGGCTGTCTAGTCACAGAGGAAGGCTGTGCTTCTCTGGTCTCAGCTCTGAGGTCAAACCCCTCACACCTGAGAGAGCTGGACCTGAGCTACAATCACCCAGGAGACTCAGGAGTCAGACTGCTCTCTGCTGGACTGGAGGATCCACACTGCAGACTGGAGAAACTCAAGTATGTAGAGGGTTTATGTCAATGTTCATATCAGACATGTTTGACTTTTCAGGCTAGTTAAGACAAACATTCTGACCACCACTTGGACAAAGTTGTGTGTGTCCTGTGTGTGTCCTGTGTGTGTGTGTGTGTGTGTGTGATTGTCTTGTGTGTGTATGTGTGTGTCCAAGTGTGAAACACACATACACACACACACAGGACATACACACACACAGGACATACAGGACACACACACACACACACACAGGACACACACACACACACACACACACACACACACACACACACACACACACACACACACACACACGACATACACACACACACACGACATACACACACACACACAGGACATACACACACACACACAGGACATACACACACACACACAGGACATACACACACACACACACAGGACATACACACACACAGGACATACACACACAGGACATACACACACACACAGGACACACACACACACACAGGACACACACACACACAGGACACACACACACGACACACACACACACAGGACATACACACACACACACAGGACACACACACACAGGACATACACACACACACACAGGACATACACACATACACACACACACACAGGACATACATACACACACACACACAGGACATACACACACACACACAGGACACACACACACAGGACACACACACACACACACACACAGGACATACACACACACACACAGGACATACATACACACACACACTGGACATGCACACACACTGACCACACACACCCACTCACACACACACTGGGCGCACACACACACACAGGAAAAATACACAGGACACACACACAGGACACACACACAGACACACAAACTTGACGCACACACTGGACTCGCACACACACTGGACACATACAAACACACACGACACACACGATACACACACACTGGACTCACACAAACACTGGACTCACACACACACTGGACTCACACAAACACTGGATTCACACACGCACTGGACACAAACACTGAAAACGTTCTTACCAACGCTTGACCAGTGCGTGTTTGTGTCCAGTGCGTGTTTGTGTCCAGTGCGTGTTTGTGTCCAGTGTGTGTGTGTGTGTGTGAGTTCAGGTGTAGCCCTCAATGAATGTCTGTTTTTCTGCTTACCGCTACAGTGTGGAACATGGTGGAGAGAACACAATGAAACCTGGACTTAGAAAATGTGAGTGTTGACTGCTGTGAAGAATATGACTAAGAATAAGTCTTAATTCAAGTTAAGTCAAAGACCACCATCATTACTGACTTGGTCATATTAAATATCAGCTGTATTTCTACAGAAGCAGAAATCAGGGACACCAACGTTTACAAAGAGTTGCTTTGACAGTGTGTGTGTGTGTGTGTGTAATTAATGTGAATAAGTGTGTTTCATATTACCATACAGTATAACATATGATCATTCAACAAGTCTCAAGTTACCTTAACTTCTCCTTTTGATACCTAGAAACATCTACATTAAATGAATTAGTGAAAAGTGAGTTAACATTCTAATGTGAATGATGATGATTTCTAATATTGTGTCTGGTTTCATCCATCAGATGTCTGTGATCTCACACTGGACCCAAACACAGTAAACAGACACCTCTCTCTGTCTGAGGAGAACAGAAAGGTGACCTGTAGGAGAGAGGAGCAGCGGCATCCTGATCACCTAGAGAGGTTTGAGGTCTGGGAACAGGTGCTGTGTAGAGAGGGTCTGACTGGGCGCTGTTACTGGGAGGTAGAGTGGAGTGGGAGAATGGGGGCTGTTATAGGAGTGACATATAAAGGAATCAACAGGAGAGGAGGGGGTAAGGACTGTTGTCTTGGATGTAATGACAAGTCCTGGAGTCTGATCTGCTATGACAACAGTTACTCTGCCAGGCACAATAATAACTCCACTACCATAGACGTCCCCTCCTCCAGCTCCCACAGAGTAGGAGTGTATCTGGACTGGCCAGCCGGCACTCTGTCCTTCTATAGAGCCTCCTCTGACACACTGACCCACCTGATCACATTCACCTCCACATTCACTAAGCCCCTCTATCCAGGGTTTAGGGTTCATTATGATGGCTCTTCAGTGTCCCTGAAATAATAACTGGACACACACACTGGACACACACACTGGACATTCACACACAGTGGATACACACATGCTGGACACACAGGACACACACTAGACAAACACACACACACACACACACACACACTAGACAAACACACACACACTAGACAAACACACACACACACTAGACCAGTGCTTCTCAATTATTTTCTGTTACGCCCCCCCTAGGAAGAAGTAAACATTTCGCGCCCCCCCAACTCTCCGCCGCGACTGTAAATAGTATCATTTGTCTATAAAATTGTTATAAGTACACCTCTGCATAACATTGTATGCTTATTAACATTAAAGAAAAATAAAAAAGAAAGAAATATAGATCAACTTACAACAAAGAATAACTTTATTAACATTGTTTTTTTTAGTTTGTAACGGAAAAGACTTCAAGTGCATCAATTTGCCTGAAATTTAAAAAAAAATTAAACCCTTATTTAAACTGTAAACATTTTTTGACCATTTGATACTGAAAAATACAATTAAATATAATCAATAAATAATAATAAATTCAAATTGATCAGCAACATTAACTCAGGAGCACAATATATGAAACATTTTGACCTATAAAACAAAAATGAATAAAACAATTTGTGCTGATTTTAAAAAAATCTAAATTAGGAAGCCAGGATTAATGGCTACAATGAGCACGTTTTGCAGAGCACAGCTTTTCGAAGCGGGGTTTGAAGCATGATACTGCAACTCTCAGCTCCTGCTCAATGTTTAGCTGGGACCTGTACTTGGTCTTCAGTGCAGCAACAGCAGAGAAGCCAGTCTCACAAAGATAAGATGTTGCAAAAGGAAGAAGAATGCCCATGGCCCTCTGCCCTAAGAGTGGATACTGCCTCTCTACACTCAGCCAGAATTCACTCAGTGTCTGTGATGTGAACCTCAGTCTCAATGTGGAGTCAGACGTCATATCAATGAACTGGTCCTCCTCTGCAGAGCTGAAACCAGTTGGAGCTGGTGCATTGAAAGGATCTCTCACCCAGTCATATTGGGAACTGTTTTCAGGGAAGTACTTTTTAAAGAATCCCATCAGTGATGAAATATGCTCCTTAATATATGGAATCACTGAGGTGGCATCATAGTCAGTAGTGTCAACAAATTCATGCAGGTTCTGGAATGAATCAGTATTTCCTTCATCAAGTCGCCTGCCCCACATTGCAAGCTTTCGAGTGAAAGAGCTGATCTTGTCTGTGACCTGAGGGAGGTGTTTATCTTTCCCTTGAAGCTGTAGCTTTAGTTCATTTAGCTTTCCAAATATGTCACTCAGGTAGGCCAGTTTTGCCAGGAAGTTCTCATCACTAAATGTTTCTGTGATGTCATACTTGTGCTCCTGCTCCAAAAACATTCTTATCTGCTCTCTGAGCTCAAAAACTCGGGACAAAACTTTTCCTCGTGACAGCCACCTTGCTTCACTGTGAAACAGTACAGCTTGATGTTCAGCTCCCATCTCCTCACAGATAGCAGAGAAGACTCTTGTTTTTAGTGGTCTGGTCTTTATAAAATTGACTACACCTACAATGTCAGTCATAACCTCACTTAATTCAGAGGAAAGGTGCCTTGATGCCAGTACTTCTGTGTATAACACAGTGTGTCCACTCAGCATTAGGTGAGGCCTTCTTGATGAGTGCCCGAAGTCCTTTTCTCATCCCTGCCATGGTCTGTGCACCATCACTGCAAACACCAATGCAGTTCTCCCACTTTAGCCCATTCTCAGTCAGGAAGCAGTCCAGCATTTTGAATAGCTCTTCAGCTGTGGCTCTGTCTCTGACATATTTACAAAAAAGTAGATCCTCACACAGGGAGTTTGTCATGTCAAAACGTACATAAGCGATAAACAAACAGTCTTTGTTGCTGTCAGTTGCTTCATCGAACTGTAAGGCAAAACGTTTGTCTTTGAGTTTATCTACCAGCTGTTCTTTAATATCGTTAGCAATGTCATTTATACGTCTGGCGACAGTGTCATTGGACAGAGGGATAGTTTTTATTTTTGCAGCACTTGCGTCATCCAGCATGACAGAGACCATGTCTAATGCTGCAGGCAGTATCAGCTCCTCTGCTATGGAGTGGGGTTTTTTGCACTGAGCAATTTGGTACGCCACCTTATATGATGCTAACAGTGCTCGCTGGTTTACTGAAGTAGCATTCACAAAGCGGGACGATTGTTGACAATATTCGGCACGTTTTCGCTGAAAAAACTCAAGCGGCTTATCAGCGTGATTGGGGTGTAATGTCTTTAAGTGACGCCTTAATTTATTTGGCTTCATGCTGTCCGCTGCCAACATTTTTAGACACAGTAAACATACCGGTCTTTCCTCGTCTCCCACCGTAGTCACAGTGAAGCCAAGCGCGACATACACTTCGTCATATTTCCTCGTCTTAGCTTTCGGGAGACTTACGTTTGTCTCATTATCTCCGTCTCTCTCCGCCTTTCTTTTCATCCCTGTTAAATATTTTTCCATGGTGTCTCTAAGGGTTTGTTATCTGCACTTCATATCTCCTGCTCTGTGCTCTTGTTCGGTAAAAAAAAAAACTACTACGCGGCAAAAAAAAGCGTGTTCCCTGGGGTCACGCGCCCCCCCTGGCATCGTTCCGAGCCCCCCCAGGGGGGCGCGCCCCACTATTTGAGAAGGACTGCACTAGACAAACACACACACACACACTGGACAAACACACACACACACTGGACACACAAACACACACTGGAAACACACACACACGCTGGACAAGCTCACACTGGACACACACTGGACAAACACACACACACTGGACAAACCAACACACACACACAAACACACTGGACACACACACACACGCGCACACACAGTGGACGCACACACAGTGGACACACACACACACACACACACACACACACACACACACACAGTGGACACACACACACAGTGGACACACACACACACACACACACAAGCACAGTGGACACACACACACACACACACAGTGGACAAACACACACACACACACAGTGGACACACACACAGTGGACACACACACACTGTGGACACACACACACACACACACACTGGACAAACAAACACACACACTGGACAAACACACTGTTACGTTCCCCAGTTTCTGTGTTGTAGTTTGTATATTTGTGAGTGTGTTTCAGGTAATGGCTTCCTGAAGTTCTCCAAGCAGCTGATTGGTTGGCCCCATTGCTGATTGGAGAGCTGACCCCGCCCCCTCATCAGGACGCAGCTGCTCCAATTAACAACCCCACCTAAAGCCAGTGTGCTGTTGCTCAGGAAAAAAAGAGATGATTGCAGAGAGATATTTGCTGAGAGAGGAGGTTGATGGCAGAGGGTTATATATGTTGGTTGTTTCTCAGAAAGAGAATTTGTTATGTACTTAGTTGTTGCTGAGAAACCTTATTATGTTCTGTGTTTGTTGCTCAGAGAGAGAGAGAGAGAGAGCTTCTTTAATGTCCTGAGTTTTTCTCAGTTTAGTTGTGTAATTGTTTGTTATTCTGTTTCCTTTGTTCCCAGCGGGGAAGGGGAAGGCACCTAGGGAGTGCTTAGGCAAGAGGCCCGCGGGCATACATATACCCGTAGTAGTTTGCTGTCTATGCACACTAGGAAAGACCTGGGCGGACCATCCCCTGTATTTTGGTTAGTGCACCAGGTGGTGCTAGTTAGGTAAGTAGTGGGTAGGCAGGTAAGGTAGGAGAGGGGGCTTTGATATTTAGTTTATTTGCTTTGGTTCCGTCCAGCCCCTTTTCCCCAACCTTACCACGTGAAGGAATAAATTCCCTGTTAACGGTATTCTCTGCCTATTTGTCATCCTTGTTCACACCTACACTTCCCTACCTTATTCACAACACGGAGAATTAAGTTGTAGCAGGGTGTTGCGTTCCCTCTTTCTAGAGGCTTGCGTAACAGGTTTGTATGCAGTCTGATGATATACCAGGGCCTGGGGATGTAGTTATTCTTTCTAGAGGTGTGCGTAACAAAGACATATCCACATCGAACTTAAAGACAGGAAGTAAACCAAAAATGTGGCGACTCTCCACATCTATCAAGACAACTGGAGCACTGGGCCAGACACTCTTAAATAGAACCTGGACCAGCTCAGGTGAAACACCTTCCCACTAACGAGATGGACAAGCCAGCACAGGTGTAACACATACTGACTAACGAGGTGACACCAATCAGTGCGTCCTACGTGCTAACGAGCTATACCACCTGCTAACGAGCTATACCACCTGCTAACGAGCTATACCACCTGCTAACGAGCTATACCACCTGCTAACGAGCTATACCACCTGCTAACGAGTTAAAAGACAACAAATATATCCTATATTTTTGTTGGAAAAGTTAGCTTTTTTTTTTCTTTGCTCGTTAGCACGTCTAGCTCGTTAGCACGTCTAGCTCGTTAGCACGTCTAGCACGTCTAGCTCGTTAGCACGTAGGACGCACTGATTGGTGTCACCTCGTTAGTCAGTATGTGTTACACCTGTGCTGGCTTGTCCATCTCGTTAGTGGGAAGGTGTTTCACCTGAGCTGGTCCAGGTTCTATTTAAGAGTGTCTGGCCCAGTGCTCCAGTTGTCTTGATACATGTGGAGAGTCAACACCTTTAGTTGCTCCACCTTTTTGGTTTACTTCCTGTCTTTAAGTTTGGTGTGGGTTTTTCTTTTGTTTGCCTTCTTGGGCAGATTTAGTGGGTCTCATGGTGGGTCTCTTTTAGGTCCCAGTTGTTGTTACTAGTCAACTTCCAGTGGACACCCCCATAGTGTCTTTCAGAGCCCCTCCTAAAAAACAAGTTATATTTTGGGTTGGATATTGCATCATATTGTTGATATTTTAATCAATGGCATTTCCTTACAATGCTCATTAGTCTTTCAGTTGTTCTTATTGTTTTTTATCCTCATATTTGTGTACTACATATTTCTGATTATTTTCATAGTTTTTTCCTGTGAAGCCATTGTGTTGCATCCATGTCTGACATGTGCTGTATAAATAAAGCTTGATTTGATTTGAACATATTGTCAAACAAATTAACCCAATGACTGACCAATCAACAAACTCTTGGTCCACATTAGTATGAAAAACTGTATCAATCCCACTTTTCCAGCCTGCTGAAGGCGTGGTGGAGTGGTAAACACCACCCCCGGCTCTACCAGGGGCTTGAGGTGGTCTCCCACAGCTCTGCTTATGTCATGTTCTGTGGCCTTGCTGTTCCATTTATTGACTGTCCCTGCAACACAGAAACACATTTAGTCATATTATATACAACACTCAAAGTAATGGATATGGAGCATCTATGGCCTCAGTTACACCTGGCACCTAAATGTGACTTCTGTCATCTGATCACTCCAAGCTGCATTAGGTTCAGATCTACCAGGATGGGCCTTGGACATATTCTGGATGCAGTCAGGCCACTGAATATGCATCAGCAATGTAAAGAGATGGGGTGAATGAGTGGGGAAAAGTACATTTTACACAAATTACCTTCATAACAAATCAAATGTTGTTGGTCACATACAGGTGTTCAGCAGATGTTATTGCGGGTGTAGCGAAATGCTTGTCCTTCTAGTTCCCACAGTGCAGCAATATCTAACAATTAATATCTAACAATTTCACAACAAATACCTAATACACACAAATCTAAGTAAAGGAATGGAATTAGGAATATATAAATATATGGAATAACAATGTCAGAGCAGCATAGACTGAGATACAGTTTATACATATGAGATGAGAAATGATATGTAAACATTATTAAAGTGACTAGTGTTCCATTTATTAAAGTGGCCAATGATGTCAAGTCTATATGTAGGCTGCAGTCTCTCTGTGCTGTTTAACAGTCTGATGGCCTTGAGATAGAAGCTGTTTTTCAGTCTTTCGGTCCCAGCTTTGATGCACCTGTACTGATCTCGCCTTCTGAATGATAGCGGGTGAACAGGCAGTGGCTCGGGTAATAACAAAGAACATGTATGTATGCCTGGGGGGAAATTCACTTTCATACAGCCAGAAGTGATGAGAAATTACACCAATATCAGTGGACAATTTGCACTAAATAAACATAAATGGAACATGTTCCCTTTTGCTGACATGATGAACCACTAAGGGGACATAAATATTTACCATCTAAACCATGTGTGACCTCTCACCTCTCTGGCTGTAGAAGTGTTCTTCCTAACCAGTCCCTCAACAGCTCTCTGACTGAGCTCCACCCTCAGTGGGTCTTCAGAGGAGAGGAAGGCTGAGGAGGGATGGAAGGATGAATGGATCAGTCAGTCAATAAAGTGTAGAGCTGCTGTCTATGCTGTCTGACAAAATCACTATTTTAGTAGTTCATTAAAGTAAATTAGGCTTTATGACTGCTGAATACCAACTATCAATCACTTAGATCATGTATTTTCAGGTAGAGATACATCCTTGGGACGTCCCCAGCCTGTTGAAGTTGACATTTAAAATGGTTAAGGTTAGGGTTTAGGGTAGGGATGTCCCAAGGATCCCAGATAGCATTGACCATTGTGCATTCTTCTGTCTCTTTTACATAGCAGGTGATGGGTTCAGACTTCTGAACTTGAAAATATTAAATATCCTTATTAGGTGAAATTGAATGAAACAATAATGTATGTTGATGCTAATATGATGTACAATATTCCATGATGTTTCTATATGATAACAATAGAGTAATATATTTAATATGATGTACAATATTCCATGATGTTTCTATATGATAACAATACAGTAATATATTTAATATGATGTACAATAATCCATGATGTTTCTATATGATAACAATAGAGTAATATATTTAATATGATGTACAATATTCCATGATGTTTCTATATGATAACAATAGAGTAATATATTTAACATGACATATAAATTTTTTTTTAACAGTTTCACTAATTCATTTTAATTAACTTAATCATTATGATTCAACATCAGTTCACCGTCTCACCTCATACTGTATTGGAGCAGCAGCAGCTGACTGCCCGGTTCAACATCAGTTCACCGTCTCACCTCATACTGTATTGGAGCAGCAGCAGCTGACTTGATCGTTGATGCTAATCATCATGTTTGAATCTGAGAGTAAATAGAGCCGACTACACTCTAAAAATGAAGGGTTCAACTGGAGTTGTTCTCAGATCCCCTAAGAACCGTAGGGTTCTTGGTCAATGAAAAACAGCCCCAAAAGGTTCTTCAAAGAACTTGTTAGAAGGTGGGTTCATCGAGGAACCTCCGTTGTTGCTGGACTTCAACCGGGAACTTCGCAATTACAACTGAAAACGATGGTGACAAGTTTGGATGCGACAACAGTTAAAAAGGTTAAGTTGGGTTTGATGTTTGGCTCTGAATATGTCTCGAAATAATTTATTATAATAATATAACATACTAATAATGAATAACGAAGACAATGATGGTTTTCTGTGAATATCTTCCATAACGTTACTATAGTTAATGAACGTAAATATTAGAAAGCCGGGTTTGACCGTCGGTGTTGTATGAGCTACAGTACAGTACCGTTAGCTAGCTAGCTAACGTTATGTCCTAACTAGGCACAACTAGGTTTGGATTGTTCCCTCAACTATATTCTTTCCAATATATTGTATATCGTTTCCATAAAGCCAACATGGCTTTACACTCATTAACGTAAGTTTCCAATCTAGAGCAGTTCTCACTTTTGTGATAATGAACTAGCTAACGTTAGCTTCACTAACTAACTAACTAACTAACTAAGGACGGTGACCTGTCCAGACGAGATGTTACAACGAACTGAATCGTCAATGGAGGTCTTCCTCTTTATATAGCCTGCTACAGCATGCAATACTATTAACTCACAAGGGGGCATAACGTTACATGTACAATACTATCCCATTTTGGAAACGTTACATGTACAATACTATCCCATTTTGGAAACGTTACATGTACAATACTATCCCATTTTGGAAACGTTACATGTCCGCCCCCTTGTGGAGGGAAATTAATATCTTAGATGGTAGCTGTAGATGGGATTCACTCCTCACATACTGGGAAGAACCCTGAAGTGGACACACTCCAGTTTCTGAGACAACTGCCCAGATTTTGTAGACTGTTTAATAATGCTTAAAACTCATCTTTACCAAATTATCCATTAAAGATACCAACTCAAAACCTACGTTCGTCTACATATGGATTGTTTAAATTGTATCTAATTATATTCCCAGTATTAGTTTATCAAATCTCTAGTAATCGATTATACACACATACAATTCATCATATTTTCATATATTTACAGAATCCATATAAAACGTAAGAAATTCTCAGGTACTCACAACAACCATTCCATTTGCTTTTTGAAGGACTCCACAGCTACGAAGCAGCTCTCCAAACATACGCCCAGCAGAACCAAAAATAAACTTTTGTTTCCCAGACAATGACCATGGGATCCTCAATGGTTCTCTAACCTCCCAGAGACCACGGCAAAATCAAGCCTCCCAGGAACTATAGACCTTCCGCTGCTTTCTAAAATATCATCCCGCTTATTATCCACATTTCAATCATCTGATTCAGCATATTTCTATATGTTACTATCCAGACGACAGATTAACCTCTATGGGCAAGGAGGGACGCTTGCGATATTCAAATACCTTAGAAATGCTATTACTTCAATTTCTCAAACATATGACTATTTTACAGCATTTTAAAGACAAGACTCTCGTTAATCTAACCACACTGTCCGATTTCAAAACGGCTTTGCGGTGAAAACATAGATTATAATAATCTGAGGACAAGGTCCCGCAAACACAAGCATTACTAGCATTTTCCAACCAAGCATTAGCGTCACTAAAGTCAGAAATAGCAATAAAATAATCAATTACCTTTGAAGATCTTCTTCTTTTGGTGATACAAAAGGCCCAATCTTCACAATAAATGGTCGTTTGTTCTATAAAATCCATTTTTATAGCATAACACGAAACATTTCCTAACCGGCTAGTGTCATGAATTCCGACTCCTTCAACTTTCGACGAAGCATTCGATGTAATTACTCCCGCTAAACACACGTTTATCCAGTCATGGTTGGCTTTATTGCAATCTCATGTTTGCTAGTAACACAACCATACTTGATTGTTCTTTTTGCGGGACGTATTGACCGAAAATACCTGATTTGAACACACCTAACAATGACCTCATTGCGCGCCAATGATATGACCAGTCCTTCGTTGATTGACTGTATTTCGGACCAATGACCACTGATCGTCTTGAAATCTAGCTTGGCAGATAGCCAATGAGCTAAGGTAAACGGCAATATGTAATGGTAATACCCGGAATGACCAGCTCTTGAACGAAAGCCGAGCGTAACGTAGCCATTCGCCATTGAAACTTCTACGCGCAGGAGCCACATTTGTTTGCGCGCAGCAGTTTTGAATCGAGACAATTTTCAGGTATTTTATCGCTAAAATTATGTCTAGTAAATCTGGTAAATCAAAGGCTAAGTCCAGGTATACAGATGTACATGACATAAATGATGAAATAGATAGAGATAGTGAGACAGAGTTACTTGAAGAGGAGTCGGATTGTGAGTCAAGTTTGGACTCCGAGTTTGAGGAGATGTTTTTGCATGGAGAGGACGCGGTTTTGGACGGGTGAGTGCCGTTGTTTGAAATTAATAATATCAAATGTTATTCATTTGAGTTGTTTGGAGATATATATTATTTTGTATTTATTTATTTGACATATACATGTAATGAACTGTGTGAAGTACACATGGCTAAACATTATGAGTGCGTGTCTGTGTCTGTATATATTAGATACATGTAAAAAAATATCTATATGTTTTACATGTATTTTATCTAGACATGGGGTTCACAACTCTATATATAATCTGTCTGTATATCTAAAATATTTCTTACATGTATTTTATCTAGACATGGGGTTCACAACTCTATATATAATCTGTCTGTATATCTAAAATATTTTTTACATGTATTTTATCTAGACATGGGGTTCACAACTCTATATATAATCTGTGTGTCTGTGTCTTCACAGTCCTTCTGATTCTGACTGGGAGCCCCCACTGCCAAGGTGCCCATCCCCCACAGGAGCTGAATCAACTAGCCGGACCCCTGCTGTCTCCGGCTCCACACCTACCCCCACCCGGCCAGGTGTGAAGTCTGTGACAAAGAAGAGGAGATGGGGCAAAGCTAAACCAGCAATCAGAGAGGAGGAGGGTCGTTGGCACTCTGTGACGGTGGAGGATGTGGGCCCACCACCTCCAATATTCAGACCAAAAAGGCCACCAGGACCTCAGCTGGACATGACCTCCAACTACAGCCCCATGCAACTTTTTCAACTGTTTTTTACATCTTCAGTTATTGATTCCCTTGTCTTGAACACTAATAAATATGGTGCTAAGAAGCAGGCAGGCAAAAAAGAGGCATGGAAGCCTATTTCCATGTCAGATATTTTTTGCTATTTATCAATGGTCATATACATGGGTCTAGTGAAGCTGAAAACCCTGAAACAGTATTGGAAAACTGCACCCCTCTATCAACTGCCTTTCCCCTCCACTGTCATGTCGTGCAAAAGGTTTCTGACAATCTCACGGGCGCTTCATATCAGTGACCCAGAAGTTGACGGGGACAACGACAAGAAGCGAGGCACAGCAGGGTATGATAGGCTCTGCAAAATTAAACCTCTCTACCACAGTATGGTTGAGGCCTGCAAGACCTATTTTCAGCCCGCCCAGAACCTTTCCATCGATGAGAGGATGGTAGCCTCAAAGGCCAGAATCAGCCTAAAACAGTACATGCGTAACAAGCCGACCAAGTGGGGTTACAAACTGTTTGTTTTGGCTGATTCTGCGTGTGCATACACGTGCAATTTTTTTGTTTATGAGGGGAAGAGCAGTTTTGCGACCGGTAAGGGACTCAGCTATGATTCTGTCATGGCATTATTGGATTTTCAACTGCTGGGGAAGGGCTACAAACTGTTTGTGGACAATTTCTACACAAGCCCTACCCTGTTCACAGACCTGAGGAAGCTGGAGGTGTGGGCTTGTGGCACCATTCGGCCCAACAGAGTGGGCTTTCCAAAGACCAAGGAGAACGACATGCCTAAGCGGACTGAGCGGGGTACCATGCGATGGCTTCGCCAAGATGGCCTGCTCTTTGTGAAGTGGATGGATACCAGAGAGGTGGTCATGTGCTCCAGTATCCACAAGTCCTTCAGTGGAGATCACGTTGTCAGGCGTGTGAAGGGCGCTACTGGAGCATGGACAGCCAAAAATGCCCCCATTCCTGCAGCTATCAAGGACTATAACAAGAGCATGGAGGGTGTAGACCTGTCAGATGCGCTGATAGGCTACTATAATGAGCTCCACAAGACCATGAAATGGTACAATACTTTTTTTTATCATTTCATTGACATTGCTGTTGTGAATTCATTCATCATACAGAAGGAAATGGCCAAGAGCTGTGGAAAGCCCCCCATCTCACAGCTAGCCTTCCGAGAGCTGCTCATCCAGGAGCTTGCTAGCTACAGCAAGTCCACTGCAGCACCTTCTGTCCCCTCTACCTCTGTCCCCTCTACCTCTTCTGGTCCTTCAACCAGTGGTGTTCACCTGCCTAAATTCATCTCTGCAGGCATGAATGTGCCTCAGGGCAAAAAGGGCACAGTGGGGAGGTGACGCTGTACCCTTTGTCACAGGAAATGCCCCATCACCTGCACCACCTGTTCAGTAACCCTCTGCTTTACAGCAGAAAGAGACTGCTATGGGCCATGGCACAAGCAGCACAATTTTGTGTAGAGGACTGAGGGTCCTCACAACATTGTACATTGAATGTGTGTAAATAGTTACCCTTGTTATTAAAATATTTTCAACATTTTATATTTGAGGGGTGTGTTAGAATATAATTTTTGTATTTTGTATATAGTTTTTTACATCAAAATGTATCACTGTACCAATTTGGCCACTTGGGTACATTTGGGTACATTTGTGTGGGACACCTGGGTGACTTCATGCTCAATGTCATGTAGCTCGCTCATTCCTGAAGATATGTTTCTGAAACTTTTCTCAGATACTGTTGCCCTCTTACATTCTGCATAGAAATTATCCCCAGCATCCTATCTGAATGTTTGGCTGTTCCTTTTCAGTTGAAAGTTGGTGCAACAACAATAGAAACCAGAAAATGTATGTTTGTTTCCTTGTATTTTCTTCTACCAGATCTATTGTGTTATATTCTCCTACATTCAATTCACATTTCCACAAACTTCAGAGTGTTTCCTTTCAAATGAAACCAAGAAAATGCATATCCTTGCTACTGGGCCTGAGCTACAGACAGTTAGATTTGGGTATGTCTTCAGGCGGAAATTAAGAGAAGTGGGGGGGTAGCCCTAACAGGTTTAAGACTCATTTCCACAGTCACACAACTCTCATATCACAGTCACACAACTCTCATATCACAGTCACACAATGCTATTCCCAAACATAGCTAATCAATTACTTGTTTTTCAACAATATTTTAACCTGCAGGAATATTTTCACATTTCTATGTCATGGTTAGTTCCTAGGAAAATGCAACTCATACATTTACATCTTTCAATACTTCTAAAATGGGGTACAGGTTTAAAACAATTACAGGTGCACCGTACTATCTTATACTATACCATAAATGGTCTTAACTAGTAAACACAGATTCCAGTTTTCATCCAGTTCATAGATAGCTGACAGCCTCAGAGCCTACTGACTGGGCCCTGTTTACACCTCCACACAGGAATACACACTCTTTTCTAAAAACTCCACTTTGCGTGTTTCGCTCACCTCTTTCTTTTTTAAAACTACATTTGAGATGTGGTATCCACTCGGCTGGCTGCCTCTCAGAACAAAGGTGGGTCCATTTGCTCCGTTCCCGCAGTGTGGTCTCCCTGAGATCCCAAGTTTGAGGGATCCCTCGTGCATCATTTACCCAGGTCACCAGGAGCGGTCACCAAGTCAAGATTCACATCCCCAAATGTGGTTGTTATTTTCTTTAATATCAATTGAGGAGAGACAAACTTATCACAAGTCAGAGTTATTCTTAAACTAAATCTTTATTCACTTATTAATTAGGGAGCAGGTCAATACAACGTACACATATAAAGTGAATCAATTGAGTGCTCTACGATAATGATGGCTGGTGGACCCAGGGGACAAAAGTACAAAGGTATTTTATACCCCTTTCAACCTACATGACCAACAACAGATGTATAGAACGGGTCACAAGGTTAAGATTTGTATGAAAGATACTTATAATTCTCAGCAGACAGAATCTGCTGTAAAAACAGTACTCTTTGTGTAGAGACCAGGGTCTGGCCCTGAGGTCATCGCTCCCTGGTACCATATAGAACAGAAACATTAACTTATGCTCTGGAATGTGGTCTCTTTAGGTTTTATCACCCAAAAGACATTGTAAATCTCCTGTCAGTGTTTTCTCCCAGAGGCCCATCCTCAGTAGAACACACAGACACTATAGTTCTAAGAACCCTCTATTCTGTTGCATAAAACAACCATTTGATGCAATAAAAGTATTATAACATAATGTTGCAGTTTTGCTCTCAGTGTCCACTGAAAGTTGACTAGTAACAACAACTGGGACCTAAAAGACACCCACCATGAGACCCACTAAATCTTCCCAAGAAGAGGCAAACAAAAGAAAAACCCACACCAAACTTAAAGACAGGAAGCAAACCAAAAAGGTGGAGCAACTAAAGGTGTTGACTCTCCACATGTATCAAGACAACTGGAGCACTGGGCCAGACACTCTTAAATAGAACCTGGACCAGCTCAGGTGAAACACCTTCCCACTAACGAGATGGACAAGCCAGCACAGGTGTAACACATACTGACTAACGAGGTGACACCAATCAGTGCACCCAAGACACATTTCAGTTGAATGCATTCAGTTGTACAACTGACTTGGTATCCCCCTTTCCCACGTGCTAATGTCCAACCTCAAAACATAAATGGAAAAACCAAAGCCTGTAACACCTTCCCCCTTAAGACAAATATATCCTATATTTTGATGGACAAGTTTGCTCACCACCAAAAGAAAACAACTTCCATTTCACATAATCAACTACAATGCTTCACCTTCACCAATATAAACATGGTGTCTACTGGCTGTCAACAATTAAAAACAAGAAAAAACACATATTTCTAAATAATAATATACAATCGTACTATTTTTTTCTCCTTTTTCTGTCTATAGAATCCTAAAACTCACTAGCTTCTAGAACACTCGTCTTCCTAAAACTCACTAGCTTCTAGAACACTCGTCTTCCTAAAACTCACTAGCTTCTAGAACACTCGTCTTCCTAAAACTCACTAGCTTCTAGAACTCTCGTCCCCTTGGAACGAGCCCAAACAAAAATCATCTCAAATACGGAAAAACATGCCGTATAACAAAACTCAAATCAAATTGTACTGCGCCGAATACAACAGACCTAACAGTGAAATGCTGACTTACGAGCCCCTAACCAACAGTGCAGTTTCAAAAAAATACAGAAAAGAATAAGAGATAAAACTCATCTCCAACACGGAAAAACGTGCCAAAATAATATGTGATCCATGGTAACGCTTTGGCTAAATGAACAACACAAAACCTTTTGACTGCCAACCCCAGAGACAATCAGCAACCAAGTTGTCCTTACCACGGACATGTCTGATTTCAAGAGGAAACTCCTGCAATATCTGTAGTAACTTTCCACCTCACTGCGGAGCTTCTCTCTCTTTTCAGGGTTCACTAGATAGGTATGTTGTTGGATCGGGGCCCAGTCCCCAATGTCATGCTCTAGTACATTTGGGTTGGCACATCTGAGAATGAACCCAGATATTCTAAAAGCAGGGCAGCAATGTCAATATAATTGTACCAAAAAATTGTCAGTTGGTTGCATAAATAAATATCATTACTAAATGTTACATGAAATGTAAATATGAAATAGCCCAATGTCAAAACACAGTTTTAAAGTGTCCAAATCATTAACCAATACGCAGAAACAGTTTGTGATATATTGAAAACCTAAAAATAAAATGTGCAATATACACAAACATCTGCCACAATAATCATATTACTTGTATTTTTTTAAACAAGCACCTTATAAACTGTACAAGCACCAAAAACACTGTTGTTTTGACAAGTAGCAATAAATCACTGATATCGATTAGGGGGGAAATCAGGTTGTACGTGCTGTTGAAACTAACACAACTAAAAAAAACACATTGAAATGGGAGATATATTTTCCCTCACTGATTAGAGGACAACCTGCAGAAGACAGTCAGCTACATTTTGGAATGATGCATTTAAATGTCGGGGTCACTGAACAAAGGAACACAACACTTATTTTTCATAACTCATCGATATCACGACGAGATCAATTGCGTGAGAGGAGGGAGAGGAGGTTGCACGTCCTGTTAAAACTAACAGCTCAAAAACCACACGGAATCTGGGAATAATGTGTACATCACTGGTTAGAGGACAATTTGTAGAAAACAGCTAGCTACATTTTGAAGTGTTGCATTGTGATTCAAGTGGGTCACCAACGTGGTATGTGTAACACAACTCTTTTTTTGTTGATTTTCCCCCTGAGGATAATATCCATATCATGTTGAAATCAATAGAACAGGGGGAAAACGTTTAGGGTTCTACATTGTGACATTATTAAAATACTCCTTCTACAATGTTAAAACATTCTACATTGTGACATTAATTCATTGATATCATGAAACAACTCCTTCATGTATGTATTTTCTGATATTTGATCAGAGATCTTTTATCAGATTATCTCTGGTCACAGCTACGAGGTTTCTCTCCTGTGTGTGTTCTCTGGTGTTGAGTCAGATGGCCAGATTGACCAAAACTCTTCCCACATTGATCACAGCTATAAGGCTTCTCTCCTGTGTGTATTCTCTGGTGCACTGTCAGCTGGCCAGATCTACCAAAACTCTTCCCACATTGATCACAGCTATAGGATTTCTCTCCTGTGTGTATTCTCTGGTGCACTGTCAGATTGCTAGATTGACCAAAACTCTTCCCACATTGATCACAGCTATAAGGTTTCTCTCCTGTGTGTCTTCTCTGGTGTAATATCAGACCCCCAGACTCAGTAAAACTCTTCCCACACTGATCACAGCTATATGGTTTCTCTCCTGTGTGTGTTCTCTGGTGTGATGTCAGAATGCAAGATTTACCAAAACTCTTCCCACATTGATCACAGCTATATGGTTTCTCTCCTGTGTGTGTTCTCTGGTGCACTGTCAGATTGCTAGATTGACCAAAACTCTTCCCACATTGATCACAGCTATAAGGTTTCTCTCCTGTGTGTCTTCTCTGGTGTTTAGTCAGACCCCCAGACTCAGTAAAACTCTTCCCACACTGATCCCAGCTATATGGTTTCTCTCCTGTGTGTGTTCTCTGGTGTGATGTCAGATTGCTAGATTTACCAAAACTCTTCCCACATTGATCACAGCTATAGGGTTTCTCTCCTGTGTGTGTTCTCTGATGAATTTTAATGCCTGATGAGGAGGTGAATCTCTTCCCACAGTCAGAGCAGCAGTGAGTTCTCTTCCCTGTGGGTCTCTGCTGGTGTTTCTTGAGGTGTTCTGATCTGGAGAGACTCTTCTCTGCCTCGTCAGCATCATGAGGTTGTTGAGGCTCCCCAGAGGGTCCACGATAGTCACGTCTCTCCTGTGTGAACAACAAAGTCAGACAGACGGTTAAAGGCCCACAACAGCAGAAATCCATTGTTTATTTTAGGTAAAAAGGGATGACCAAATCAAATCAAATGTATTTGTCAGATCATACCCATGAAGTTGTACAACAATTGACGTCTGTTAAATTATTTGACCATTACGACAGTCAACTTAGCAACAATCATATTTTGTCTTGTTTTCACATTAGTAGTAACTAGAAATAAGTTATTCATGTTGTTGAAACTCTAAGCAGTGTGCCAGACGACTTTTGGTCTCCAATATAGGCCCCTTTCTGTGTTTAATAAAATTGCGGCACGAGGGCAATGCACATGCAATTTGATTGCAGAAACACCTCCCTGCTAATGAGGAAACCACTAGTTATGGATGTAGTATATCTGCTAATGAGGAAACCACTAGTTATGGATGTAGTATATCTGCTAATGAGGAAACCACTAGTTATGGATGTAGTATATCTGGTAATGAGGAAACCACTAGTTATGGATGTAGTATACCTGGTAATGAGGAAACCACTAGTTATGGATGTAGTATATCTGGTAATGAGGAAACCACTAGTTATGGATGTAGTATATCTGCTAATGAGGAAACCACTAGTTATGGATGTAGTATATCTGGTAATGAGGAAACCACTAGTTATGGATGTAGTATATCTGGTAATGAGGAAACCACTAGTTATGGATGTAGTATATCTGCTAATGAGGAAACCACTAGTTATGGATGTAGTATATCTGGTAATGAGGAAACCACTAGTTATGGATGTAGTATATCCGCTAATGAGGAAACCACTAGTTATGGATGTAGTATATCTGCTAATGAGGAAACCACTAGTTATGGATGTAGTATATCTGCTAATGAGGAAACCACTAGTTATGGATGTAGTATATCTGCTAATGAGGAAACCACTAGTTATGGATGTAGTATATCTGGTAATGAGGAAACCACTAGTTATGGATGTAGTATATCTGGTAATGAGGACACCACTAGTTATGGATGTAGTATATCTGCTAATGAGGAAACCACTAGGTATGGATGTAGTATATCTGGTAATGAGGAAACCACTAGTTATGGATGTAGTATATCTGCTAATGAGGAAACCACTAGTTATGGATGTAGTATATCTGGTAATGAGGAAACCACTAGTTATGGATGTAGTATATCTGGTAATGAGGAAACCACTAGTTATGGATGTAGTATATCTGGTAATGAGGAAACCACTAGTTATGGATGTAGTATATCTGCTAATGAGGAAACCACTAGTTATGGATGTAGTATATCTGCTAATGAGGAAACCACTAGTTATGGATGTAGTATATCTGGTAATGAGGAAACCACTAGTTATGGATGTAGTATATCTGGTAATGAGGAAACCACTAGTTATGGATGTAGTATATCTGCTAATGAGGAAACCACTAGTTATGGATGTAGTATATCTGCTAATGAGGAAACCACTAGTTATGGATGTAGTATATCTGGTAATGAGGAAATCACTAGTTATGGATGTAGTATATCTGCCTGGAGCAAAAATGGCGAGCAAAGATTTTAGTTTTTCACAATGTATTCTGAATGTGAATGGGGGTAAACTCAGGGGAGTAACCTCCATTTCCAGGTTTCTTATGAGTTCATTTCACACTACTTTGGATTATAATTGTAAGGCTCGTTTGAATGTCCTGCTTAATATAATGTTTGTGTCATCATCGCAAATCAACTGCTTTATACTTTTAAAAAAACACTTCAACCAGTAAAATGTTTTTTGGCTAGCTTTTCCATCAGCCTGACAATGAGGGTTTGTACACTAAGTGTTTGCCAAATTGGCACAAAACTTCACCTAACAATAACATAGACCTACTGTAGGACCCCTAACTTCACCTCACAACAACACAGACCTACTGTAGGACCCATAACTTCACCTTACAACAGACCTACTGTAGGACCCATAACTTAACTGGTTACACATATAGAAGTAGGACTAGTCTACCTGGTTACACATATAGAAGTAGGACTAGTCTACCTGGTTACACATATAGAAGTACGACTAGTCTACCTGGTTACACATATAGAAGTAGGACTAGTCTACCTGGTTACACATATAGAAGTAGGACTAGTCTACCTGGTTACACATATAGAAGTAGGACTAGTCTACCTGATTACCCATATAGAAGTAGGACTAGTCTACCTGGTTACACATATAGAAGTAGGACTAGTCTACCTGGTTACACATATAGAAGTAGGACTAGTCTACCTGGTTACACATATAGAAGTAGGACTAGTCTACCTGGTTACACATATAGAAGTAGGACTAGTCTACCTGGTTACCCATATAGAAGTAGGACTAGTCTACCTGGTTACACATATAGAAGTAGGACTAGTCTACCTGGTTACACATATAGAAGTAGGACTAGTCTACCTGGTTACCCATATAGAAGTAGGACTAGTCTACCTGGTTACACATATAGAAGTAGGACTAGTCTACCTGGTTACCCATATAGAAGTAGGACTAGTCTACCTGGTTACACATATAGAAGTAGGACTAGTCTACCTGGTTACCCATATAGAAGTAGGACTAGTCTACCTGGTTACACATATAGAAGTAGGACTAGTCTACCTGGTTACACATATAGAAGTAGGACTAGTCTACCTGGTTACCCATATAGAAGTAGGACTAGTCTACCTGGTTACCCATATAGAAGTAGGACTAGTCTACCTGGTTACCCATATAGAAGTAGGACTAGTCTACCTGGTTACCCATATAGAAGTAGGACTAGTCTACCTGGTTACCCATATAGAAGTAGGACTAGTCTACCTGGTTACACATATAGAAGTAGGACTAGTCTACCTGGTTACCCATATAGAAGTAGGACTAGTCTACCTGATTACACATATAGAAGTAGGACTAGTCTTCCTGGCCTGTGGGCAAATGTAGGCCTATAAATGTGCCCATTTGGGGATGTCTGATAGTATTTCTGATTGTCTTAATGCACCACCACTAATGAGTTGGAGCTTCTCAAAGTAATTTTTCTTCACCTCAAACAGCAAGTAAACAAAGTCTAATCAAAATCAATTGCAAATGAGAATAGTTATTACAAGTATTTGAAAAATATTTCCAGCTCTCGTCCTTTCGATAACCACTTGGAACGAAAGGGAAAAATGTAATTCTCTGATCCTGTGGAAATGTCATAAAATACCTGATTACTTCTTCTCCTTTGCACAAATAGCCAACAGCTGTGCCTGTCCAGAACTCACTGGTGCGGGAAACCGAGGGCCCAGAATATTTTATACAATGTTTCAAGTTCGTTGTAGACATGCCATGTGAATTATAGGATATTTATTTGCAATGTTGTTATTTGTTGGCTTTATGTAGGCAATTTTTTACATAGTTGGCAATGAAAGTTACTTTTAGATTTGTATAATTTTCATTTAGATTTAGATAGAATGTAGATTAATCACAGACAATGATTTTGAGATACTATTATGAATGAAATTAACCTGTTCCAGTAAAATGTGCATATTAAAATCATAACTGGCACCAAATCAGTAGAAATGGTCAGATAAATTTGAACTCCAAACGTAGGTTGCTGACTGCTTGTGTAGCCTATTACCAGCAACGTCAGAATGTATGAAGGCCAGCAGGAGGAGGTGGTTCAGGAAGAGTTTATTCTCTTCTGGTTGGGCTATATTGATGTAATGGCATGCAAATAAATTGGCTGAATATTATACAATGACTTATCAACAGCTCTAATAATTTTCTTCCACAGGAAATCTACACTGGCAGTTATAGAATATACTATATATCCTAGAAACCTGGTTAAACTATCATTATGACATCATGGATGAATTCTAGAATATACTATATATCCTAGAAACCTGGTTAAACTATCATTATGACATCATGGATGAATTCTAGAATATACTATATAGCCTAGAAACCTGGTTAAACTATCATTATGACATCATGGATGAATTCTAGAATATACTATATAGCCTAGAAACCTGGTTAAACTATCATTATGACATCATGGATGAATTCTAGAATATACTATATAGCCTAGAAACCTGGTTAAACTATCATTATGACATCATGGATGAATTCTAGAATGTACTATATAGCCTAGAAACCTGGTTAAACTATCATTATGACATCAAGGATGAATTCTAGAATATACTATATATCCTAGAAACCTGGTTAAACTATCATTATGACATCATGGATGAATTCTAGAATATACTATATAGCCTAGAAACCTGGTTAAACTATCATTATGACATCATGGATGAATTCTAGAATATAGGGGATAGCCTGAAGGTTGCTACAATAGCTTTCTCTATGAATTTGAGAGTGATTACATTTCTCCATCCCCCATCCCTCAGCTGTTTACCAGCTGAAACCGGGCCCAGATATCCAGTTTCCTCCTCCTCCTTTTTCGATGTGACAGTGATCTCCTCCTCCTCCTCTTTCACTCCATAAACAGCATCCTCCTCCTCTTTAACTGTAACATCCTCCTCCTCTTTCACTCTGAACGCGTATTTTTCTTCTTTCACAGTAACGGCCTCACCCTCTACTTCTTGTTTTACTGTGACATCCTCCTCTTCTTTCACTCTGAACGCGTCTTTTTCTTCTTTCACAGTAATGGCCTCACCCTCTACTTCTTGTTTTACTGTGATGTTCTCTTCTTTAGCAGGAGAGTAGCTCAGTGACCGCATGGTTGTGAATGTTAGCTAGCTAGGCTAATGCTAACTTAACCAGCCCGCTAGCTGAATAATAACAACACCACCGTAAATATGAAATTAAATCGGATAACTAACTAGACGACAGTAGTGGGTTTAAAACACAGAGGCTAATATACACTAACGCGTCTAAAGAGCTTTATTGTTTCGGCTATTTTATTTTTTTTCGTCAACCGTTCCATAGCATCTTAAACTTCTTACCGGGCCGGCACTAGGAGAGAGGGGTACCCCTACACAGAACTGAACTGGATCAAAGATGGTGGACAGAAACACTAGGAGAGAGGGGTACCCCTACACAGAACTGAACTGGATCAAAGATGGCGGACAGAAACACTAGGAGAGAGGGGTTCCCCTACACAGAACTGAACTGGATCAAAGATGGAGGACAGAAATACTAGGAGAGAGGGGTACCCCTACACAGAACTGAACTGGATCAAAGATGGCGGACAGAAACACTAGGAGAGAGGGGTACCCCTACACAGAACTGAACTGGATCAAAGATGGCGGACAGAAATACTAGGAGAGAGGGGTACCCCTACACAGAACTGAACTGGATCAAAGATGGCGGACAGAAATTCTAGGAGAAAGGGGTACCCCTACACAGAACTGAACTGGATCAAAGATGGCGGACAGAAATACTAGGAGAGAGGGGTACCCCTACACAGAACTGAACTGGATCAAAGATGGAGGACAGAAACACTAGGAGAGAGGGGTACCCCTACACAGAACTGATCTGGATCAAAGATGGCGGACAGAAATACTAGGAGAGAGGGGTACCCCTACACAGAACTGAACTGGATCAAAGATGGAGGACAGAAATACTAGGAGAGAGGGGTACCCCTACACAGAACTGAACTGGATCAAAGATGGAGGACAGAAACACTAGGAGAGAGGGGTACCCCTACACAGAACTGAACTGGATCAAAGATGGAGGACAGAAATACTAGGAGAGAGGGGTACCCCTACACAGAACTGAACTGGATCAAAGATGGAGGACAGAAATACTAGGAGAGAGGGGTACCCCTACACAGAACTGAACTGGATCAAAGATGGCGGACAGAAATACTAGGATGGAAGCAAATGTAAGGGATTATAACGAATCATGCAGAAACATGTACAGTTGACAGGATTGTTAGTTCATGTAGCGACAAACGATTATGCTTTTTTTTTATCGTAAAGTTCATTTACGAAAATCGCGATTTAGCAAGCTAGCTGACTAGCTAACATTAGCCAGCTAGCCGACTAGCTAACATTAGCCAGCTAGCCGACTAGCTAACATTAGCCAGCTAACCGACTAGCTAACATTAACCAGCTAGCCGACTAGCTAACATTAGCCAGCTAGCTGACTAGCTAACATTAGCCAGCTAGCCGACTAGCTAACATTAGCCAGCTAGCTGACTAGCTTTATGGGTGTTGTGACATGAGTATGAAATTGTACTTCTGGTTGTTTTAGGGACTCCTGAAACAACCAGCAAACCAGGCTGTCGTTTTGTGAAACAGTGGATGTATAGAATCTAGCGAGCTGAAGAATTTACTGCAAATTGAATGTACAATTGTGTAAGCTTGCCTTGCTGATATTTGCCATGCAGATAGATGAAATAACGTAGCAAGCTATGTTCTTGCTTATTGTGCAGTGGATGATTAAAATACCTGTATGTCTATGGATGTGTAGCTAGCTATCTAGCCGATCTGTGTATGGACCCAAACGTTTGGTATACATATTAGTTCAGAACCTATGAACCTCAGCTATCATAGCCAGTTGTATCAACTTCAAAACAGCCTGAATGACATTAATGAAGCCTATGGATTGAGTAGAAAATAATATCATGTTGTGCCAAGGATGCAAGTCGTATATACATGTAGTTATTACCATGCATGAGATCCCCACATTGTAGCCTGTACATTTAATATATTCACTGATCATGTACTCTACCTTGGCAAATAAAGGTGCAGTTTAGGTATGAATGTCTTTGAGATTATTTTTCAGTCATATCCAATACCAGGAGTATCAAATTCCAGTCTTTGAATGACGCTGTGTCTGCATGTATGGATTACAATTATACACTTCAACAGTGTTTACCAATCTTGGTCGTGGGACATCAATGGTTACACATTGTAACTAATAGACTAGAAACAGGATTTAACTAGGTAATTCATATATACTGCTCAAAAAAATAAAAGGAACACTAAAATAACACATCCTAGATCTGAATGAATGAAATAATCTTATTAAATATTTTTTCTTTACATAGTTGAATGTGCTGACAACAAAATCCCACAAAAATAATCAATGGAAATCCAATTTATCAACCCATGGAGGTCTGGATTTGGAGTCACACTCAAAATAAAGTGGAAAACCACACTACAGGCTGATCCAACTTTGATGTAATGTCCTTAAAACAAGTCAAAATGAGGCTCAGTAGTGTGTGTGGCCTCCACGTGCCTGTATGACCTCCCTACAACGCTTGGGCATGCTCCTGATGAGGTGGCGGATGGTCTCCTGAGGGATCTCCTCCCAGACCTGGACTAAAGCATCTGCCAACTCCTGGACAGTGTGTGGTGCAACATGGCTTTGGTGGATGGAGCGAGACATGATGTCCCAGATGTGCTCAATTGGATTCAGGTCTGGGGAACGGGCAGGCCAGTCCATAGCATCAATGCCTTCCTCTTGCAGGAACTGCTGACACACTCCAGCCACATGAGGTTTAGCATTGTCTTGCATTAGGAGGAACCCAGGGCCAACCGCACCAGCATATGGTCTCACAAGGGGTCTGAGGATCTCATCTCGGTACCTAATGGCAGTCAGGCTACCTCTGGCGAGCACATGGAGGGCTGTGCGGCCCCCCAAAGAAATGCCACCCCACACCATGACTGACCCACCGCCAAACCGGTCATGCTGGAGGATGTTGCAGGCAGCAGAACGTTCTCCACGGCGTCTCCAGACTCTGTCACGTCTGTCACATCTGCTCAGTGTGAGCCTGCTTTCATCTGTGAAGAGCACAGGGCGCCAGTGGCGAATTTGCCAATCTTGGTGTTCTCTGGCAAATGCCAAACGTCCTGCACGGTGTTGGGCTGCTGTAAGCACAGCCCCCACCTGTGGACGTCGGGCCCTCATACCACCCTCATGGAGTCTGTTTCTGACCGTTTGAGCAGACACAAGCACATTTGTGGCCTGCTGGAGGTCATTTTGCAGGGCTCTTGCAGTGCTCCTCCTGCTCCTCCTAGCACAAAGGCGGAGGTAGCGGTCCTGCTTCTGGGTTGTTGCCCTCCTAAGGCCTCCTCCACGTCTCCTGATGTACTGGCCTGTCTCCTGGTAGCGCCTCCATGCTCTGGACACTACGCTGACAGACACAGCAAACCTTCTTGCCACAGCTCGCATTGATGTGCCATCCTGGATGAGCTGCACTACCTGAGCCACTTGTGTGGGTTGTAGACTCCGTCTCATGCTACCACTAGAGTGAAAGCACCGCCAGCATTCAAAAGTGACCAAAACATCAGCCAGGAAGCATAGGAACTGAGAAGTGGTCTGTGGTCATCACCTGCAGAACCACTTCTTTATTGGGGGTGTCTTGCTAATTGCCTATAATTTCCATCTGTTGTCTATTCCATTTGCACAACAGCATGTGAAATTTATTGTCAATCAGTGTTGCTTCCTAAGTGGACAGTTTGATTTCACAGAAGTGTGATTGACTTGGAGTTGCATTGTGTTGTTTAAGTGTTCCCTTTATTTTTTTGAGGAGTGTATATTCCTAAATGTGTTTATTTCTGTGTTACAGGGGCAGTCAAGAAATGGAACAGCAAGGCCACAGAACATGACATAAGCAGAGCTGTGGGAGACCACCTCAAGCCCCTGGTAGAGCCGGGGGTGGTGTTTACCACTCCACCACGCCTTCAGCAGGCTGGAAAAGTGGGATTGATACTAATAGACTAATAGACTAATAAACTAATAGACTAGAAACAGGATTTAACTAGTTAATTCATATATACAGAAATATAATGTTAAAAAACAGAACACTACACTTCCTATGCATCATGTAAATACTCTAACACTGGTTCATCTCAACATCTAATGTCCTTCATCTGCATTGATCTGGTAAACACAGGATAGGTGGAGTATTTCATCACATTACACTTCATTTCAACCAGTAGAGAATGTGAAACGCTTTATTGAAAAGCTCATTATCCAAGTGTTATAAATACAAGTTCAATCTGTACTTCAATGCACATCTGTTGAGCATTATAAAAACAGAGGAAGAAAGAGGAGGTGGTGAGAGAGGTGTAAAAGACAGAAAGGGAAAGAGGTAAGCACATAGGAGCAGGGAAGGCAGCACATGATTAATGAATCACAGTGCTACATAAATATTCTCTCAGTTCATCACAATTACATAATAGTGTCTCTCGTCGGCCCAAAGGTTCTTAAAAGCAGGTGAGGTGGCGATGATGGGACTGGGGGTTGGCATCCTCTCACATCAAAACATATCTGCAGACGAGAGACAGATGGAGAGAGAGAACATGTTTAAACCTTGTGTTTTTATTTTTTATTCTAACATTGTTAGTCATCAATCAGGAGGTGAAATGCAAAACTGACCTTGGATCATTAACTCTGGGACTACTGCATCTCTATCTTTATTTCAATGTAAAGCATCTCTTTAATAATACTTCCTGTATAATATAAACTGACCTGGGATCATTAACTCTGGGACTATTGCATCTCTATCTGTATTTCAATGTAAAGCATCTCTTTAATAATACTTCCTGTATAATATAAACTGACCTGGGATCATTAACTCTGGCACTACTGCATCTCTGTCTGTATTTCAATGTAAAGCATCGCTTTAATAATGCTTCCTGTTGACCTGACCAAGTGACCTCTCACCTCTGACCATGCTGTGCCCTCTATGTAGCCAGTTCAGATGCAGGAGGGGTTCACCGACACAGCTGATATAACCTAGAGGATTTAGGGAGAAGAGGAGAGAGGGATGAAGTGAAGGAGAGAGACTGTTATTGAGAAAATAAGGTAGTTAAAGTGACAGTGTTCAACAGGAATCTGTGTGGCCTCACCTGGTATCCACACCACACTAAGTGGCTGCAGAGTACTTTATGCTGAAAAACATGAACGGACACACGAGGACAAACAATATAGTGTAGTTATAGAAATAATGAAGTGTCTTACTATTCTCCATGGTTGGCCCTCTTGCCTATTCTTTGAAGGTGGAAGGAGAACACAGTTATACACCTGAGCCTGTTAACTGCACAACACAATCCATCAATCAGATTGATACATGAGTGTGTAGGTGTGGGTTATAGGGTGTCTAATTGTTCTACATTTTTTCAATATGGGTGATTTAAAAAAGCCTGTTTTGTTTTTGTACAGACATCACACCCTTACCTAAACTGCACCCTCACCTGAGAAGTAGAAATGAAAGGGAGAGAAACTGTGAATTGAATAACTGCAGTTGACATAGCTAAGTAAATGGAAGAATACTCTTATTGCAATGTGAATGGCTCTTAAAAGAGCCTTTGGTTGTGCATAGTGACGTCTATGGTGTTGCCAGGGAACAGCACCCTCTTTGAAGAAGTAGGAGGTGAAGATCTCCTGCACACGGATTGCCTCTCTTGCTGCGTTGTTGGACCCCATCCTTGAAACATCCTGCAGAGCAGCAGACTCCTCCTCTGGCACACGGCGGCGAGCTGCAGATACCCTCCTGGTCCTCGTGTCCATCCTCATGAAGTTACGCAGGACACAGGTAGCCTTCACACACCTGAATTCCTCCAGGAGGCAGTCCCAGATGACCCTGGTCACCCAACCTTGCAGTGCCCTACATGGTAACTGTAGGCAATCGTTATGAAGGAATCTCCAGTTACAAGGTATCTGTAGGAATATGGAAGACAATGTAATTATTATTAATAATAATAATTATTAGTAATTATTAGACTGTTACATCACCAGGTCATTGTGGATTACTAAAGTATAATATCCCTGATAACAAATCATGATAACATTGGATTGATAGATGCATGGGCACACATATGTACATGTGTAGCATATGACAATAACAGGATCATATCAAGGATGGCATCACAAATGAATACATAAATACCACTTGAAGCTTGATGATGAGTTGATCATTTGAATCAGCTGTGCAGTGTGAAGGCAAAAACAACAATGTGCCCCTTTGAGTCCCCAGGACTGAGAACCACTGCTCTTCATTGGGACCTCTTCATATGTAGACTGGCTTTCATAGAGCTCTTTATCTGAGGACAGACAACCTCACAAGAAACAGACTTCATTATAGTCAAATTACACCACACTGAATATTATGTTACTATTATCTCCGTCCTCACTTCTAGGGACAGGAACTACACAAAAGTACCTGCCCTATCCAGAATAGCCTCCTCTCTCACTGACAGTTGTGGCTGCTATCCTTTCACCCTCCTCCATGGCTGTTAGCTAGCTACCTACAAATGCATTTGGAGTTTGTTTTTTACAGTGATAAATACGTCAAGATGGCTAGCTAATATGAAGTTAGGTAGATGGTGATATTTAATTCACTTAGCTATCTATCTATACAGTATTTGAAGTTGGTTAGATAGCTAGCAAGCCAACTAGCTAGCTCATTTAGCAGCTCATTTGAGTTAGCCTGCACTGTAGCTAGTTAGCTAATAATACATCGTTGTTTTTTTACATTTTCAAAATCTATTTACTTACTTGAATAGGTTCTCCCAGCCATGTGGACAACTGGAAACAGGGCAGTAAAGTTTGTCACCAGAGCGTTTTAGAGGATATTACTATTGAACTATGTACCCATTTAATAACCAGACCTTCATACAAACTTGCTCTGCTGAATTCTTGATGGAGTCACAATGGGCGGCCTAAGAGGCATCTAGTCCATCTGCTGACTGGACGCAGTTCAGTAAAATGTACATTTTATCTTCAGACAACAAGTTAAAGTGTAGGAAGCATGAGTTTTTACTCACCAGTGTAACAACACAGTGTGGTTAAAGACTTAGTAAGTTAGTTGTAGCCATGATCTGGCTACCTGTAAGTACAAACAGTTATGTTTTTGTGTTGTTACATATTTCTTAATTTATTTCTGGATATCTTCTAAACTACCCACAATGCACTATTTCTCTACGTCATATGGAGGATCTACTCTGTGCTACAGAGTTTGTATGCTAGCTCGGTAGCTAGCTCCAGCTTGTCAACATTAGCTACACCTCATGCGTTTCATATACTGTGTGGTTGTGTTATCTAGTGGGAACCCATGAGTGCAAACGATTGGTTTAATATGAAGTTATACATTTGAAGTTATTTCTGTTGTAGTTTACATCATAGGGAATAGGCTGGTCCTCCATATTACTTCACACCTGACTTTGGCATTCTTCTGAATTCTGATTGGATTTATGTAATAACTCTAAAAATAGAACAGTGAGGTGTAACTTTGCATTGGGACTTAAAAATATTTTATTTTATATTTTATAAGCAATACACACACAAACGACATCATACTAACATTAACTACGTCACACCTTCCCAGACCCACTAGCACACATCTTCAGCGCCCGCATCTCAACACTGACACACCCCCATCTCCAGCTCCTGCATCACTCTCCACCACATGGCCTCAAACTGCACCATTTTATTTCTCTCTGTCGCCCAGCACTTTACATGTTTAGATAATAAAGCATTTGACCTTTCTATTGCGTTAACAGTAATATTGTACTTCTGACAGCCAACTTTCTAACTCCGCCCATAACTTTATGACGTCATAACATTCCCAGAAGGATTATTGAGTCATTGTTAGTTTTACACTGAAGACATGACTCTGCCGTTGTGCTGTAGAATTAGGGGATTTTGTCTCTTGTATAATAAGGGACTAACATCTGTCCCAACATCACAGGCCACAGACTTTGATACAGTTAAAGACTTCCAAAAGTGTTTTAATGGGGTTTCTCCCTGTGCACCTGCCAATGTAAATCCATTGAACGAGACAAGTTACCAGACAGGACATATTGCTAATGCTCTTCCTATTGATAACCTGAATGACAATTAATTTGTGGGTGGTGGTGGTGATGACGGCCTATTCGATGACGTCGTCCATCGGGATTCTCCAAAAAAGAAGATGCTCTGGATTGATCACTGGAGTCAGATGTGAAGGAGGAGGTTGATCATCAGGAGTCAGATGTGAAGGAGGAGGTTGATCATCAGGAGTCAGATGTGAAGGAGGAGGTTGATCATCAGGAGTCAGATGTGAAGGAGGAGGTTGATCATCAGGAGTCAGATGTGAAGGAGGAGGTTGATCATTAGGAGTCAGATGTGAAGGAGGAGGTTGATCATCAGGAGTCATATGTGAATGAGGAGGTTGATCATCAGGAGTCAGATGTGAAGGAGGAGGATGATCATCAGGAGTCAGATGTGAAGGAGGAGGTTGATCATCAGGAGTCAGATGTGAAGGAGGAGGTTAATCATCAGGAGTCAGATGTGAAGGAGGAGGTTGATCATCAGGAGTCAGATGTGAAGGAGGAGGTTGATCGTCAGGAGTCAGATGTGAAGGAGGAGGTTGATCATCAGGAGTCAGATGTGAAGGAGGAGGTTGATCATCAGGAGTCAGATGTGAAGGAGGAGGTTGATCATCAGGAGTCAGATGTGAAGGAGGAGGTTAATCATCAGGAGTCAGATGTGAAGGAGGAGGTTGATCATCAGGAGTCAGATGTGAAGGAGGAGGTTGACCATCAGGAGTCAGATGTGAAGGAGGAGGTTAATCATCAGGAGTCAGATGTGAAGGAGGAGGTTGATCATCAGGAGTCAGATGTGAAGGAGGAGGTTGATCATCAGGAGTCAGATGTGAAGGAGGAGGTTGATCATCAGGAGTCAGATGTAAAGGAGGAGGTTGATCATCAGGAGTCAGATGTGAAGGAGGAGGTTGATCATCAGAAGTCAGATGTGAAGGAGGAGGTTGATCATCAGGAGTCAGATGTGAAGGAGGAGGTTGATCATGGGGAGTCAGATGTGAAGGAGGAGGTTGATCATCGGGAGTCAGATGTGAAGGAGGAGGTTGATCATCAGGAGTCAGATGTGAAGTAGGAGGTTGATCATCAGGAGTCAGATGTGAAGGAGGAGGTTGATCATCAGGAGTCAGATGTGAAGGAGGAGGTTGATCATCAGGAGTCAGATGTGAAGGAGGAGGTTGATCATCAGGAGTCAGATGTGAAGGAGGAGGTTAATCATCAGGAGTCAGATGTGAAGGAGGAGGTTGATCATGGGGAGTCAGATGTGAAGGAGGAGGTTGATCATCAGGAGTCAGATGTGAAGGAGAAGGTTGATCATCAGGAGTCAGATGTGAAGGAGGAGGTTGATCATCAGGAGTCAGATGTGAAGGAGGAGGTTGATCATCAGTGAACCTCTAGGATTGTGGCTGGGCTGGCGTTTACACTTCCAGCTTGGTCATATATTTTGATACATTGAATGTTGATATTGTGAAACTATGTTATATATTTGCACCTCCTGTTTCAGGAAGTGATGTCACTAGGTACTGCCCCTATATATACAGTGCATTCAGAAAGTATTCAGACCCCTTCACTTTTTACACATTTTGTTACATTATTCAAACATTTATGAGGAAAACATTGATTTAATCCATCTACACACAATACCCCATAATGACATCACAATACCCCATAATGACATCACAATACCCCATAATGACATCACAATACTGTCACGCCCTGACCAGGTGAACTCGGGTATTTTGGGTCAGGGTGTGTCATGTTGGGTATTTTTCCTTGGTTTGTTTTCTATGTTAGCTGCGCTTTGGTCCGCTTCCTCATCACCCGACGACGATCGTTACAAATACCCCATAATGACATCACAATACCCCATAATGACAAAGCAAAAACAGGTTTTTATAAATGTTTCAAATGTAACAAAAACAACAACTGAAATATCACATTTACATACAGTACCAGTCAAATGTTTGGACACACCTCCTCATTCAAGGGTTTTTATTTTTACTATTTTCTACATTGTAGAATAATAATGAAGATATTAAAACTATGAAATAACACATATGGAATCATGTAGTAACCAAAAAAGGGTTAAACAAATCAAAATATATTTTCTATTTGAGATTCTTCAAAGTATTCACAATTTGCCTTGATAACAGCTTTGCACACACTTGGCATAGTTGTGTTGTCTTCACTATTATTCTACAACATAGAGAATAGTTAAAATAAAGAAAAAACATTGAATTTGTAGGTGTGTCCAAACAATTGACCGGTACTGAATATGCATTGTGGAGGAGAACTGATCCTAGATCTGTACAAAGGCATAACATCTACAGCAGGAACAACTGTCTGTGTTAAAAAGGCCCAGCTGGATTGAATTGAGCTATTAAAAATGACATATTTGAATGTGAAATGATTTGTTCTGTTTGTCAATACAAGACAGGGTCTGTGGAGGCTTGGTCTATTAGTGGTAGATTTGGGGGATAATTTGAGTTGGAATAGTGATAGATTTTTGGAGGGACCCTTGTCACTACAGCCAATCAGTGAGCAGCGTCCCTTCCCCCACACCGTAGGCAGTTCTGTTACTCAAAACACTTCCCCTGCTTTCCTCAACAATGGAAAAGCCCACTGAACTAAAGCCTTGCCATTTCAGATCTTTTTTAAAAGATTGGGGAATTTTTTACAATTAGGAAATAATATGTCATGTTTTACTCGTACCTCAGCCAGCATTGTGAATGGTTAGGAAATAATATTTCATTTTTTACTAGTACCTCAGCCAGCATTGTGAATGGTTAGGAAATAATATGTCATGTTTTACTCGTACCTCAGCCAGCATTGTGAATGGTTAGGAAATAATATGTCATGTTTTACTCGTACCTCAGCCAGCATTGTGAATGGTTAGGAAATAATATGTCATGTTTTACTCGTACCTCAGCCAGCATTGTGAATGGTTAGGAAATAATATGTCATGTTTTACTCGTACCTCAGCCAGCATTGTGAATGGTTAGGAAATAATATGTCATGTTTTACTCGTACCTCAGCCAGCATTGTGAATGGTTAGGAAATAATATGTCATGTTTTACTCGTACCCCAGCCAGCATTGTGAATGGTTAGGAAATAATATGTCATGTTTTACTCGTACCTCAGCCAGCATTGTGAATGGTTAGGGAATAATATGTCATGTTTTACTCGTACCTCAGCCAGCATTGTGAATGGTTAAGAAATAATATGTCATGTTTTACTCGTACCTCAGCCAGCATTGTGAATGGTTAGGAAATAATATGTCATGTTTTACTCATACCTCAGCCAGCATTGTGAATGGTTAGGAAATAATATGTCATGTTTTACTCGTACCTCAGCCAGCATTGTGAATGGTTAGGAAATAATATTTCATGTTTTACTCGTACCTCAGCCAGCATTGTGAATGGTGTCTGATGCAGTGACATACTAGACCATGGCAGTAAATCTAATACTTAGGTGTTTTTAGTCAGGCATGAAAGGTCTGGGGTGGTTCTGTGGTTATAAGTTACTGACCTTGGAATACATTTCTGGCCATGCTGGCAGGGTCTGAATCAAACCCAATGTCCACCTGGCATACTGGCAGGGTCTGAATCAAACCCAATGTCCACCTGGCACACTGACAGGGTCTGAAACAAACCCAATGTCCACCTGGTACACTGGCAGGGTCTGAATCAAACCCAATGTCCACCTGGTACACTGGCAGGGTCTGAATCAAGCCCAATGTCCACCTGGTACACTGGCAGGGTCTGAATCAAACCCAATGTCCACCTGGTACACTGGCAGGTCTGAATTAAACCCAATGTCCACCTGGTACACTGGCAGGGTCTGAATTAAACCCAATGTCCACCTGGTACACTGGCAGGGTCTGAATTAAACCCAATGTCCACCTGGTACACCGACAGGGTCTGAATCAAACCCAATGTCCACCTGGTACACTGACAGGGTCTGAATCAACCCAATGTCCACCTGGTACACTGACAGGGTCTGAATCAAACCCAATGTCCACCTGGTACACTGGCAGGGTCTGAATCAAACCCAATGTCCACCTGGTACACTGGCAGGGTCTGAATCAAACCCAATGTCCACCTGGTACACTGACAGGGTCTGAATCAAACCCAATGTCCACCTGGTACACTGGCAGGGTCTGAATCAAACCCAATGTCCACCTGGTACACTGGCAGGGTCTGAATTAAACCCAATGTCCACCTGGTACACTGACAGGGTCTGAATCAACCCAATGTCCACCTGGTACACTGACAGGGTCTGAATCAACCCAATGTTAAGGGGAGGGAAGATTGGTCAAGAGGGTGATGATTATTGTTGTTCTACTGCCTGATTGTTATGCAACAACACTGTTTACAAAAGCTTTGTTAAATCAGCACAACAGTTTTCAGCTGTGCTAACATAATTGCAAAAGGGTTTTCTAATGATCAATTAGCCTTTTAAAATGATAAACTTGGATTAGCTAACACAACGTGATATTGGAACACAGGAGTGATGGTTGCTGATAATGATCCTCTGTACGCCTATGTTGATATTCCATAAACAATCAGCTGTTTCCAGCTACAATAGTCATTTACAACATTAACAATGTCTACACTGTATTTCAGATCAATTTGATGTTATTTTAATGGACAAAAAAAGTGTTTTTCTTTCAAAAACAAGAACATTTCTAAGTGACTCCAACCTTTTGAACGGTAGTGTTAATCATTTTAGAATAAGGCTGTAATGTAACAAAATGTGGAAAAAGTGAAGGGGTCTGAATACTTTCCGAATGCACTGTATTGTTACACCATGTAGCAGCAGTATAGACCTAGTCTGTTCATTATATACATCTACATGATGTATTGTTAAACCATGTAGGAGCAGTATAGACCTAGTCTGTTCATTATATACATCTACATGATGTATTGTTACACCATGTAGCAGCAGTATAGACCTAGTCTGTTCATTATATACATCTACATGATGTGTTGTTACACCATGTAGGAGCAGTATAGACCTAGTCTGTTCATTATATACATCTACATGATGTATTGTTACACCATGTAGCAGCAGTATAGACCTAGTCTGTTCATTATATACATCTACATGATGTATTGTTAAACCATGTAGCAGCAGTATAGACCTAGTCTGTTCATTATATACATCTACATGATGTATTGTTACACCATGTAGGAGCAGTATAGACCTAGTCTGTTCATTATATACATCTACATGATGTATTGTTACACCATGTAGGAGCAGTATAGACCTAGTCTGTTCATTATATACATCTACATGATGTATTGTTACACCATGTAGGAGCAGTATAGACCTAGTCTGTTCATACTATACATCTACATGATGTATTGTTACACCATGTAGGAGCAGTATAGACCTAGTCTGTTCATTATATACATCTACATGATGTATTGTTACACCATGTAGGAGCAGTATAGACCTAGTCTGTTCATTATATACATCTACATGATGTATTGTTACACCACGTAGGAGCAGTATAGACCTAGTCTGTTCATTATATACATCTACATGATGTATTGTTACACCATGTAGGAGCAGTATAGACCTAGTCTGTTCATTATATACATCTACATGATGTATTGTTACACCATGTAGGAGCAGTATAGACCTAGTCTGTTCATTATATACATCTACATGATGTATTGTTACACCATGTAGCAGCAGTATAGACCTAGTCTGTTCATTATATACATCTACATGATGTATTGTTACACCATGTAGGAGCAGTATAGACCTAGTCTGTTCATTATATACATCTACATGATGTATTGTTACACCATGTAGGAGCAGTATAGACCTAGTCTGTTCATTATATACATCTACATGATGTATTGTTACACCATGTAGGAGCAGTATAGACCTAGTCTGTTCATTATATACATCTACATGATGTATTGTTACACCATGTAGCAGCAGTATAGACCTAGTCTGTTCATTATATACATCTACATGATGTATTGTTACACCATGTAGGAGCAGTATAGACCTAGTCTGTTCATTATAGATATCTACATGATGTATTGTTACACCATGTAGGAGCAGTATAGACCTAGTCTGTTCATTATATACATCTACATGATGTATTGTTACACCATGTAGGAGCAGTATAGACCTAGTCTGTTCATTATATACATCTACATGATGTATTGTTACACCATGTAGGAGCAGTATAGACCTAGTCTGTTCATTATATACATCTACGTGATGTATTGTTACACCATGTAGGAGCAGTATAGACCTAGTCTGTTCATTATATACATCTACGTGATGTATTGTTACACCATGTAGGAGCAGGATAGACCTAGTCTGTTCATTATATACATCTACGTGATGTATTGTTACACCATGTAGGAGCAGTATAGACCTAGTCTGTTCATTATATACATCTACGTGATGTATTGTTACACCATGTAGGAGCAGTATAGACCTAGTCTGTTCATTATATACATCTACGTGATGTATTGTTACACCATGTAGGAGCAGTATAGACCTAGTCTGTTCATTATATACATCTACGTGATGTATTGTTACACCATGTAGGAGCAGTATAGACCTAATCTGTTCATTATATACATCTACGTGATGTATTGTTACACCATGTAGCAGCAGTATAGACCTAGTCTGTTCATTATATACATCTACATGATGTATTGTTACACCATGTAGGAGCAGTATAGACCTAGTCTGTTCATTATATACATCTACATGATGTATTGTTACACCATGTAGCAGCAGTATAGACCTAGTCTGTTCATTATATACATCTACATGATGTATTGTTACACCATGTAGGAGCAGTATAGAACTAGTCTGTTCATTATATACATCTACATGATGTATTGTTACACCATGTAGGAGCAGTATAGACCTAGTCTGTTCATTATATACATCTACATGATGTATTGTTACACCATGTAGGAGCAGTATAGACCTAGTCTGTTCATTATATACATCTACATGATGTATTGTTAGTCCATGTAGGAGCAGTATAGATCGATAGTAGAAGGCTACTTATTTAGATGTTGTTTGACTGAATGAAACTGCCTTAAATGTGCTGTAGTAAACATTTTTTATTCTCACTAATCAATCAACACATTCAGGTCTTTGTATGTCTCAATATAACATTATTATTTAATTAAATCCATGTAAAATAATCTTAGTCTGAATATAAAATGTGATCTTCAACTGCGTTTCCCTCCAGTCAGCAGACGGCGATGTGCGTCTTTCAGGCGATACTGCAGCGTGACGTATAATCTAGTGGACGGTTCTTCATAAACAGCTCGTCAACCACCTCGGTAGCTTGCTAGCCAACATAGCCGAAACATTCAAGCTATTTAGACGCTTTCGGTCTATATTAGCTACTGTGTTTTAGACACACTTCTGTCGTATCTATTTGTTAACCTATTTAACTTAATATTACGTTATTTTGTATTAGTCAGCTATAGTAGCTGGCTGGTTAAGTTAGCATTAGCCTGGTCGCTAATGATAGCTAGCTAGCTAACATCCCCGAACATGAGCTCCCTAAACTACTCCCCTCCTGTTAAAGAAGAGGAGGTCTGCTGGACGGAGAAAGAAGCTCTGGGGCTGAACATTGTCGTGAAAGAGGAGAAGGAAGAAGAGGATGTTACAGTAAAACAAGAAGTAGAGGGTGAGGCTGTTACAGTGAAAGAAGAAGAGAAAGACGTTTCAGTTAAACAAGAGGAAGAAGAGGATGATGCTGTTTTTGGAGTGAAGAAGGAAGGAGAGATTACTGTCACATTGGAAGATGAAGAGGAGGAGACAGGAGATCTGATTAACACCAGTAAGTACCGCCTTCAATTAGTTTTTAACTTTGGATATTCGGAGTTGGCTCGTCAATACCTCTTCAACGGAGGGCCCTGGGATGATGACTGATATGTCTAGAATCAGACGACGTAGAGAACAAGCTACCCCTTGTTTTCTCCGTTCCGTTTCCAAAAAGTGACTTAACATATATATTTGAGGAGGGTCTATCTGCTGACCGCAGACTGGGGGGCCACGGCATGTAGTGATTTTAATGTAGTGATGTTTTACTACACACCGTGACCCCCAATAGAGCCATGTGAGAGTTGGGTTGGCTACACCAAAGATTATGGATATACTGACAAGATGTCTCTCCGCCCTAACAAGGGGAGTCGTTGTCCACAAAGCTGCACTGTGGGTTGTCTATCTCCCACCTATCCTGTCTTTGGATTGGTGGATACATCTTATTATTGTAATCTATTGTTTATTTTCTATGAGGGTTGTTGACGTCAACCGCCTGTACTCAATGGAGAGAGATGCTAAGCTACTAGCATGAATATGCATAGCGATCTGGAGACAACTCCTATAGTGTTTTTATCAAAGTTGGCGGTATGTCACGTGTCCACGTAACAACTTAATCATTACGAAACTTCTGTTAAATCAAGTAAACCTCACGTAGCAAATAAGCCATTCATTTTGTTGTTGACCAAATTCAACACTATCCACATTGGGTTGATAATTGTTTCCACTTGGATACAGCCAACTGTAACCTACTGGCATGACCTAGAGAGTTACAACCAACTGGCATGACCTAGAGAGTTACAACCTACTGTAACCTACTGGCATGACCTAGAGTGATACAACCTACTGTAACCTACTGGCATGACCTAGAGAGATACAACCTACTGTAACCTACTGGCATGACCTAGAGAGTTACAACCTACTGTAACCTATTGGCATGACCTAGAGAGATACAACCTACTGTAACCTACTGGCATGACCTATAGAGTTACAACCTACTGTAACCTACTGGCATGACCTAGAGAGTTACAACCTACTGTAGCCTACTGGCATGACCTAGAGAGTTACAACCTACTGTAACCTACTGGCATGACCTAGAGTTACAACCTGCTGTAACCTACTTGCATGACCTAGAGAGATACAACCTACTGTAACCTACTGGCATGACCTGGAGAGATACAACCTACTGTAACCTACTGGCATGACCTAGAGAGTTACAACCTACTGTAACCTACTGGCATGACCTAGAGAGTTACAACCTACTGTAACCTATTGGCATGACCTAGAGAGTTACAACCTACTGGCATGACCTCGAGTGATACAACCTACTGTAACCTACTGGCATGACCTAGAGAGTTACAACCTACTGTAGCCTACTGGCATGACCTAGAGAGATACAACCTACTGTAATCTACTGGCATGACCTAGAGAGATACAACCTACTGTAACCTACTGGCATGACCTAGAGAGATGTAACCTACTGGCATGACCTAGAGAGTTACAACCTACTGTAGCCTACTGGCATGACCTAGAGAGATACAACCTACTGTAACCTACTGGCATGACCTAGAGAGATACAACCTACTGTAACCTACTGGCATGACCTAGAGAGATACAACCTACTGTAACCTACTGGCATGACCTAGAGTTACAACCTACTGGCATGACCTAGAGATATACAACCTACTGGCATGACCTAGAGAGTTACAACCTACTGTAGCCTACTGGCATGACCTAGAGAGATACAACCTACCCTAACCTACTGGCATGACCTAGAGAGATACAACCTACTGTAGCCTACTGGCATGACCTAGAGTTACAACCTACTGTAACCTACTAGAATGACCTAGAGACACAACCTACTGTAGCCTACTGGCATGATCTAGAGAGATACAACCGACTGTAGCCTACTGGCATGACCTAGAGAGATACAACCTACTGTAACCTACTGGCATGACCTAGAGAGTTACAACCTACTGTAGCCTACTGGCATGACCTAGAGAGATACAACCTACTGTAACCTACTGGCATGACCTAGAGAGATGTAACCCACTGGCATGACCTAGAGAGTTACAACCTACTGTAACCTACTGGCATGACCTAGAGAGTTACAACCTACTGTAGCCTACTGGCATGACCTAGAGAGATACAACCTACCCTAACCTACTGGCATGACCTAGAGAGATACAACCTACTGTAGGCTACTGGCATGACCTAGAATTACAACCTACTGTAACCTACTGGCATGACCTAGAGAGTTACAACCTACTGTAGCCTACTGGCATGACCTAGAGAGATACAACCTACTGTAGCCTACTGGCATGACCTAGAGAGTTACAACCTACTGTAACCTAGTGGCATGACCTAGAGAGATACAACCTACTGGAACCTACTGGCATGACCTAGAGAGTTACAACCTACTGTAACCTACTGGCATGACCTAGAGAGATACAACCTACTGTAGCCTACTGGCATGACCTAGAGAGTTACAACCTGCTGTAGCCTACTGGCATGACCTAGAGAGATACAACCTACTGTAGCCTACTGGCATGACCTAGAGAGTTACAATCTACTGTAACCTACTGGCATGACCTAGAGAGATACAACCTACTGTAACCTACTGGCATGACGTAGAGAGTTACAACCTACTGTAACCTACTGGCATGACCTAGAGAGTTACAACCTACTGTAACCTACTGGCATGACCTAGAGAGTTACAACCTACTGGCATGACCTCGAGAGATACAACCTACTGTAACCTACTGGCATGACCTAGAGAGTTACAACCTACTGTAGCCTACTGGCATGACCTAGAGAGATACAACCTACTGTAGCCTACTGGCATGACCTAGAGAGATACAACCTACTGTAACCTACTGGCATGACCTAGAGAGATGTAACCTACTGGCATGACCTAGAGAGTTACAACCTACTGTAACCTACTGGCATGACCTAGAGAGTTACAACCTACTGGCATGACCTAGAGATATACAACCTACTGTAACCTACTGGCATGACCTAGAGAGTTAAAACCTACTGTAGCCTACTGGCATGACCTAGAGAGATACAACCTACTGGCATGACCTAGAGAGTTACAACCTACTGTAGCCTACTGGCATGACCTAGAGAGATACAACCTACCCTAACCTACTGGCATGACCTAGAGAGATACAACCTACTGTAGCCTACTGGCATGACCTAGAGAGTTACAATCTACTGTAGCCTACTGGCATGACCTAGAGAGTTACAACCTACTGTAGCCTACTGGCATGACCTAGAGAGATACAACCTACTGTAGCCTACTGGCATGACCTAGAGAGATACAACCTACTGTAACCTACTGGCATGACCTAGAGAGATGTAACCTACTGGCATGACCTAGAGAGTTACAACCTACTGTAACCTACTGGCATGACCTAGAGAGTTACAACCTACTGGCATGACCTAGAGATATACAACCTACTGTAACCTACTGGCATGACCTAGAGAGTTAAAACCTACTGTAGCCTACTGGCATGACCTAGAGAGATACAACCTACTGGCATGACCTAGAGAGTTACAACCTACTGTAGCCTACTGGCATGACCTAGAGAGATACAACCTACCCTAACCTACTGGCATGACCTAGAGAGATACAACCTACTGTAGCCTACTGGCATGACCTAGAGAGTTACAATCTACTGCAACCTAGTGGCATGACCTAGAGAGATACAAACTACTGGAACCTACTGGCATGACCTTGAGAGTTACAACCTACTGTAACCTACTGGCATGTCCTAGAGAGATACAACCTGCTGTAACCTACTGGCATGTCCTAGAGAGATACAACCTACTGTAGCCACTGGCATGACCTAGAGAGTTACAACCTACTGTAGCCTACTGGCATGACCTAGAGAGATACAACCTACTGGCATGACCTAGAGAGATACAACCTACTGTAGCCTACTGGCATGACCTAGATATATATATATATATATATATATATATATATATATATATATACAAGCATTTCTAAACTTTTTTTCTCACTTTTATGGGGTATTGTGATGTCTTTATGAGGTATTGTCTGAAAATTGATAATTGAAAAAAAAAAATCTATTTTATAATAACCAAATGTGTAAAAAGGGAAGGGGTCTGAATGCATGTATGTTGTATGTTCTAGGGCAGATTTTTTTTTAAAATAGTATTTTCTTTCTACCAATTGATTGGTTGAAATGTTATGACGTGTATTTGTTCGTATAGACACACCCCGTGTGTTTAATAATTCAACTGTATGTGCAGAACTTGAACTGAACTGATGCTTCAAGCGTTTGATTAAATAATTAACACACACAAATGACTTGAGGAAGCCAGAGGTCAATATAACCAGAAGAAAATAACCAATTCCCCACCTGCTGCTGGCCTTCGTTAATTCTGACGTTATGCTCCTGGAGTTTCCGGTAAAATAGGCAAACTTTTTCCATTTCCGTTTGAAGTGCCAATTTATCTTACCATTTCTACCGATCTGCGTGCCAGTTATGAACGAGTTACAACACCTGTTTGGCTCCGCCACTTCCTGGGTCGGTGAAGTGAGGTATTAAATTTAAGGATTAAATCATTTAAGGAATATATCCGAGTCTCACGCTCATCACCTGTGGAATGCGGGGCTTTGAGCGAGGTGTGGATTTAATAGTATGTTGTACCTAGTTTCCCTCCTTCAGGGAACAGTAGTTATAGTCATAACGTGTGGATTTAATAGTATGTTGTACCTAGTTTCCCTCCTTCAGGGAACAGTAGTTATAGTCATAACATGTGGATTTAATAGTATGTTGTACCTAGTTTCCCTCCTTCAGGGAACAGTAGTTATAGTCATAACGTTAAGCTTGTCATATGATGAACTTTAACTTAAATACTGGATTTTGCTGTCGGACAGTTTTTTTGTATTCAGATCTCTGAAATGCTCTCTAACTACGTAACATTTAGTGTCTCCTTATGTTACGCTGGGAAAACAGTTTTCATGGGCACAGAAATCCTAAATCATTTCAGTTTACTAAATCCAATGGTTCTAACCGAGAGTCACCTTAACTTTATTGACAACTCCCAAATGGATACTGTCATTAATGCGGTTCTTCAATAATTACACATAATACTTAATACTGTAGCTGTTTAGTTACAGTCACATGTTCAACTATCATCAGCTGATCCAGGAAATCATTTTCTCCATGCCAGTCAAATGTAGTTCTTCATTCATTACTCTGGTAAAGACAGTTATGCCGTGCTCCACGTTGGATCCAACATCCCAAACAAATCGATATTTATAATGTGTTATTGTCTACTTGATTTACAGTAGGGTCTCGTTAGTCCGTTTGGAAACGGAGATACTTAGCTCATAATGTGTAGAGAACTGTTCCTTGGTGGATAGGCTATTGTACAACACACAGAGCTATTTTCCTTTATTCAGGACATTTAGAATGACAACACATTACAGAGTAGCCTAGTGGGATTATTCACAAAATTATCTGGTGATCAGGTTATGAATTGTCATGACAAAGACATTTTAGTCTCCTTGTTTCACCTAAAATATTAAATCATTTATAGTCCTAGGTCTATGTTATTGTTAGGTGAAGTTATGGGTCCTACAGTAGGTCTATGTTGTTGTTAGGTGAAGTTATGGGTCCTACAGTAGGTCTATGTTGTTGTTAGGTGAAGTTATGGGTCCTACAGTAGGTCTATGTTATTGTTAGGTGAGATTATAGACCACATACACTTAGTGGACAAAATCTCATTGTCAGGCTGATGGAAAACTAGCCAATGATCATTTTACTGGTTGAAGTCGTTTTTAAATATAAAGTAGTACATTTTCGACAATAACACAAACATTATATTAAATCAGGACATTCAAACGAGCCTTACAATTATAATCCAAAGTAGTGTCAAATTATGATAATAATAATCATAATCAACCTGGAAATGGAGGCTTTATTTGCTGTCAGCCTATGAGAACTCCCCTGAGTTTTCCCCCACGGTGGTGAATTAGTGAATAGACACAGAGCTTAATGTGAGTTTCCTTGAGTAGCACTCCTGATCTAGTGCTGTAATATTCAGAATACATTGTGAAAACTAATCTTTGCTCACCATTTTTTAAATATATATATTTTTTTCACCCCTTTTTTCTCCCCAATTGGTACTTACAGTCTTGTCTCATCGCTGCAACTCCCATACGGACTCTGGAGAGGTGAAGGTCGAGAGCCATGCGTCCTCCGAAACACAACCCAACTCAGAATCTCTAATGGCACAGCTTAGGCCACTTGCTCACCATTTTTGCTCTAGGCAGATATACTACATCCATAACTAGCGGTTTCTGCATTAGCAGGGAGGTGTTTCTGCAATCAAATTGTGTGCGCATCGCCCTTGTCGCAATTTTAGCAAACACAGAAAGGTGCCTATATTTGAGAACAAAAGTGGCCTGGCACACTGCTTAGGAGTTCAACACCTTTTACTTATTTCTAGTTACTACTAATGTGAAAACAAGACTAAATATGACTATTGTTGCTCACTTGACTGTCTTAAGACAATTGTCAAGTAATTTTAACATTCATTACAGACGTCAATTGTTGTACAATATCATGGCTACGCTGTTGGCATCATCTACACCAGAGAATACACACAGGAGAGAAACCGTACAGCTGTACTCAATGTGGGAAGAGTTTTACTCAGTCAAGCAACCTGTTATCACACCAGAGGATACACACAGGAGAGAAATCTTTTAGTTGTAATCAATGTGTGAAAAGTTTTATTTCATCTAGTTACCTGACTGTACACCAGAGAACACACACAGGAGAGAAACCTTGTAGCTGTGATCAATGTGGGAAGACTTATATTTCATCTTGCCATCTGACTAGACACCAGCGAGTACACACAGGAGAGAAACCTTATAGCTGTAATCAATGTGGGAAGAGTTTTACTCGGCCAGACAGCCTGATATCACACCAGAGAACACACACAAGAGAGAAACCTTATAGCTGTGATCAATGTGGGAAGACTTATATTTCATCTTGCCATCTGACTAGACACCAGCGAGTACACACAGGAGAGAAACCTTATAGCTGTGATCAATGTGGGAAGAGTTTTGCTGCATCTGTCTCTCTGACTCTACACCAGAGAACACACACAGGAGAGAAACCTTATAGTTGTGGTCAATGTGGGAAGAGTTTTACTACATCTGGCTCTCTGACTCGACACCAGAGAAGACACACAGGAGAGAAACCTTATAGCTGTGGTCAATGTGGGAAGAGTTTTACTACATCTGGCTATCTTACTCTACACCAAAGAACACACACAGGAGAGAAACCTTATAGTTGTGGTCAATGTGGGAAGAGTTTTACTACATCTGGCTCTCTGACTCGACACCAGAGAAGACACACAGGAGAGAAACCTTATAGCTGTGGTCAATGTGGGAAGAGTTTTACTACATCTGGCTGTCTCTCCAGATCAAAACACCTCAAGAAACACCTGCAGAGATCCACAGGGAAGAGAACTCACTGCTCCTCTGACTGTGGGAAGAGATTAACCTCTTCATCAGGCATTAAAATTCATCAGAGAATCCACACAGGAGAGAAATCTTTTAGCTGTGGTCAATGTGGGAAGAGTTTTACTAGGTCAACCAGCCTCATATCACACCAGAGAATCCACACAGGAGAGAAGCCTTTTAGCTGTACTCAATGTGGGAAGAGTTTTACTTCATCTAGCCATCTGACTCTACACCAGAGAATACACACAGGAGAGAAACCTTATAGCTGTGATCAATGTGGGAAGAATTTTGCTGCATCTGGCTCTCTGACTCGACACCAGAGAAGACACACAGGAGAGAAACCTTATAGCTGTGATCAATGTGGGAAGAATTTTGCTGCATCTGGCTCTCTGACTCGACACCAGAGAACACACACAGGAGAGAAACCTTATAGCTGTGATCAGTGTGACAAGAGATTCTCCGGTAAAAGACATCTGATCAAACATCAGAAAATACATGAAGGAGTTGTTTCATGATGTCAATGAATTAATGTCACAATGTAGAATGTTTTAACATTGTAGTTGGAGTATTTTAATGATGTCACAATGTAGAACCCTAAACGTTTGTCCCCTGTTCTATTGATTTCAACATGATATGGATATTAGCCTCAGGGGGAAAATCCAGGCTCTGAAATGGAAGAGTTACTATTTATGTGATTTAACAAAAAGTGACTAACAAAAAAAGAGTTGTTACACTTACCACGTTGGTGACCCACTGGAATCAAAATGTAGCGAGCTGTTTTCTACAAATTGTCCTCTAACCAGTGATGTACACATTATCCCCAGATTCCGTGTGGTTTTTGAGCTGTTAGTTTTAACAAGACGTGCAACCTCCTCTCCCTCCTCTCGGCACAATTGATTTCAATATGATATCGATGAGTTATGACAAATAAGTGTTGTGTTCCTTTGTTTAGCGACCCCTACATTTAAATGCATCACTCCAAAATGTAGCTGACTGTCTTCTGCAGGTTGTCTTCTAACCAGTGAGGTAAAATATATCTCCATTTCCATGTGTTTTTTGTTTTGTTGTGTTAGTTTGTAGAGCAGATTCAACCTGATTTCCCCCCAAATGGATATAAGATTTGTGTTTTGTGTTTAGCCCGTGAGTTGCCATGGATCACAATTTATTATGACTGCATGTTTTTCCGTATTGGAGATGAGTTTTGTTTGGGCTCGTTCCAAGGGGACGAGAGTTCTAGAAGCTAGTGAGTTTTAGGAAGACGAGAGTTCTAGAAGCTAGTGAGTTTTAGGAAGACGAGATACTATTGTATATTATTTAGAAATACGTGTTTTTTTCTTGTTTTTAATTGTTGACAGCCAGTAGACACCATGTTTATATTGGTGAAGGTGAATCATTGTAGTTGATTATAATGTGAAATGGAAGTTGTTTTCTGTTGGTGGTGAGCAAACTTGTTCAACAGGCTTTGGTTTTAACGTTTATGTTTTGAGGTTGAACTTTAGCACGTCTAGCCCGTTAGCACGTCTAGCCCGTTAGCACGTCTAGCCCGTTAGCCCGTCTAGCCCGTTAGCACGTCTAGCCCGTTAGCCCGTCTAGCTCGTTAGCAGGTATAGCTCGTTAGCACGTCTAGCTCGTTAGCACGTAGGACGCACTGATTGGTGTCACCTCGTTAGTCAGTATGTGTTACACCTGTGCTGGCTTGTCCATCTCGTTAGTGGGAAGGTGTTTCACCTGAGCTGGTCCAGGTTCTATTTAAGAGTGTCTGGCCCAGTGCTCCAGTTGTCTTGATACATGTGGAGAGTCAACACCTTTAGTTGCTCCACCTTTTAGGTTTGCTTCCTGTCTTTAAGTTTGGTGTGGGTTTTTCTTTTGTTTTCCTCTTCTTGGGCAGATTTAGTGGGTCTCATGGTGGGTGTCTTTTAGGTCCCAGTTGTTGTTACTAGTCAACTTCCAGTGGACACCCCCATAGTGTCTTTCAGAGCCCCTCCTAAAAAACAAGTTATATTTTGGGTTGGATATTGCATCATATTGTTATTTTAATCAATGGCATTTCCTTACAATGCTCAATAGTATTTCAGTTGTTAGACTTCTGTTTTTTTATCCTCTTATGTTTGTGTACTAAATATTTCTTTTTATTTTCATTGTTTTTTCCTGTGAAGCCATTGTGTTGCATCCATGTCTGAAATGTGCTGTTTAAATAAAGCTTGATTTGATTTCAACAACAAAATGTTTTTCTTATTTAACCAGGTAGGCCAGTTGAGAACAAGTTCTAATTTACCTGGCCAAGATAAAGCAGTGCGACACAAACAACACAGTTACACATGGGATAACAAAAGTACAGTAAATAACTATATACAGTGTGTGCAAATGGAGTAAGGAGGTAAGGCCATAGTGGCGAAATAATTACAATTTAGCAATTAAACACTGGAGTGATAGATGTGCAAGTAGAGATACTGGGATGCAAAGGAGCAAAAATAAATAACATGGGGATGGGGTAGTTGGGTGTGGCTATTTACAGATGGGCTGTGTACAGGTGCAATGATCGGTAAGCTGCTCTGACAGCTGATGCTTAAAGTTAGTGAGGTAGATATATGTATGAACCCAATGGCCGACCAATCGAAAGACTCTTGGTCCCTCTTAGTGTGAAAATCAGCATCAATCCCATGTCAAAGGATTCAACTACTGAAAACGGAAACAAACAAATAGATCAACCAGATCAAACACACTTTTCCAGCCTGCTGAAGGCGTGGTGGAGTGGTAAACACCACCCCCGGCTCTACCAGGGGCTTGAGGTGGTCTCCCACAGCTCTGCTTATGTCATGTTCTGTGGACTTGCTGTTCCATTTCTTGACTGCCCCTGCAACACAGAAACAAATTTAGTCATATTATATAAAACACTCAAAGTAATGGATATGGAGCATCTATGGCCTCAGTTACACCTGGCATCTAAATGTGACTTCTGTCATCTGATCACTCCAAGCTGCATTAGGTTCAGATCTACCAGGATGGGCCTTTGACAAAGTCTGGACACAGTCAGGCCACCAAATATGCATACGCAATGTAAAGAGATGGGGTGAATGAGGGGAAAGGTACATTTGACACAAATGACCTTCATAATATCAAAGAACAAATGTGTGTCTGAGGGGAAATTAACTTTCATACAGCCAAAAGGGGTGAGAAATTACACCAATATCAGTGGACAATTTGCACTAATGTAAATAAACATAGATGATGGAACATATTCCCTTTTGCTGATGTGATGAACCACTAAGGGGACATAAATATTTACCATCTAAACCATGTGTGACCTCTCACCTCTCTGGCTGTAGAAGTGTTCTTCCTAACCAGTCCCTCAACAGGGACAGCAGAGGAACTTCATTGATTCCACTCCTTCATCAATACAAGCAGTGAACATCTGAAATTCACCCTCACCTTTCATGTGCATGAAACAAGTTATCTGGACATTTTGATTAAGAGGGACGGGGGTGGCTTTAGCACAGACCTATACAGGAAGCCGACGGACAGGAATTCCCTGTTACGCGGAGACAGCTTCCACCCTACACCCCTAAAAAAGATCCTCACCATCGACCAATAAAGTCACATACACAGGATTTGTAGTACACAGAGTGACTATGACAAACAAGCTGACTGTCTGAGTGTTACAGACAACGGGGTTACCCAGAGGAACGGCTGGATGAGTGTTTCAGACAGCGGGGTTACCCAGAGGAATGGCTGGATGAGTGTTTCAGACAGCGGGGTTACCCAGAGGAATGGCTGGATGAGTGTTTCAGACAGCGGGGTTACCCAGAGGAATGGCTGGATGAGTGTTTCAGACAGCGGGGTTACCCAGAGGAATGGCTGGATCAGTGTTTCAGACAGCGGGGTTACCCAGAGGAACGGCTGGATGAGTGTTTCAGACAGCGGGGTTACCCAGAGGAATGGCTGGATGAGTGTTTCAGACAGCGGGGTTACCCAGAGGAACGGCTGGATGAGTGTTTCAGACAGCGGGGTTACCCAGAGGAATGGCTGGATGAGGGTTTCAGACAGCGGGGTTACACAGAGGAATGGCTGGATGAGTGTTTCAGACAGCGGGGTTACCCAGAGGAACGGCTGGATGAGTGTTTCAGACAGCGGGGTTACCCAGAGGAATGGCTGGATGAGTGTTTCAGACAGCGGGGTTACCCAGAGGAATGGCTGGATGAGTGTTTCAGACAGCGGGGTTACCCAGAGGAATGGCTGCATGACGCAAGGGATCTTTATAAAAATACAGTGGTGAAAAAAGTACCCAATTGTCATACTTGAGTAAAGAAAACATTTAAAATGTCATTTTAATCTTTTAAATTTAAAACAGAAACATAACTGTTTGTACTTATAGGTAACCAGATCGTGACTACATCTCAGTTACTAAGTCTTTAACCACACTGTGTTGTTACACTGCTGAGTAAAAACTCATGCTTCCTACCCTTTAACTTGTTGTCTGAAAATAAAATGTACATTTTACTGAACTGCGTCCAGTCAGCAGATGGACTAGATGCCGCTTAGGCCGCCCATTGTGACTCCGTCAAGAATTCAGCAGAGCAAGTTTGTATGAAGGTCTGGTTATTAAATGGGTACATAGTTCAATAGTAATATCCTCTAAAACGCTCTGGTGACAAACTTTACTGCCCTGTTTCCAGTTGTCCACATGGCTGGGAGAACCTATTCAAGTAAGTAAGTAAATAGATTTTGAAAATGTAAAAAACCCCGATGTATTATTAGCTAACTAGCTACAGTGCAGGCTAACTCAAATGAGCTGCTAAATGAGCTATCTAGACATCTTCACATACTGTATAGATAGATAGCTAAGTGAATGAAATATCACCATCTACCTAACTTCATATTAGCTATCTATCTTGATGTATTTATCACTGTAAAAAACAAACTCCAAATGCATTTGTAGGTAGCTAGCTAACAGCCATGGAGGAGGGTGAAAGGATAGCAGCCCCAACTGTCAGTGAGAGAGTAGGCTATTCTGGATAGGGCAGGTACTTTTGTGTAGTTCCTGTCCCTAGAAGTGAGGACGGAGATAATAGTAATAGTAACATAATAGTAATAATAGATAATAGTAACATAAAATTCAGTGTGGTGTAATTTGACTATAATGAAGTCTGTTTATTGTCTGTCCTCAGATAAAGAGAGCTGAAAGCCAGTCTACATATGAAGAGGTCCCAATGAAGAGCAGTGGTTCTCAGTCCTGGTCCTGGGGACTCAAAGGGGTGCACATTTTAGTTTTTGCCTTATGATAAAGGAATTTATATGTTTAAAGTAATGACTAAAGAATTCCACCCTGACACGTAATTATTAGACTATGTAAAATGTATTAGAATAATTACAACTAAAATCCAATAAGGTTTGGTTGAGACAAGTTAAAGGTGAGAAATATGTGACTGAGAAAACACAGAGGACAATTGAACTAAACCTGGTTGGAACTCTGAAAAACTTACGACAGGAAAGAGGCCCTGTCAAGTCCTCTCTAATCTAGGGAGAAAGGGAACAGCGAGGAACTGCCAGGCGGACAGAACAGTGATAAACGAGGAATGTGAACAGTGGGAAAAGATACAGCCCACCCAGTGTATGTGTGTGTGTGTGTGTGTGTGTGTGTGTGTGTGTGTGTGTGTGTGTGTGTGTGTGTGTGTGTGTGTGTGTGTGTGTGTGTGTGTGTGAGAGTGGGTGAGTGCGTAGGGAGTGAGAGTTATAAATGTCTGTGTTTGCATTTTTGACTTTAGAACGTTCTCTGAATAAACCTTACGGACCTTTTGCAGAAGCTGAGTCTTTGCCTAATTATTATTAAACCCAGGGTCTTACAAACCTCGGGGATTGGTCAAAGCTATAAAATAGTTCGGTTAGAACATTGGGATAAAATTCTCGTGACAGTAATATAATAATCTATACTAATTTACATCATCTCTTGGTGCCTTACATGTTATATGAGTTGTTTTTTCTGTCATCTTCAACACCAGATGGTCCAAGGAACACCTCAGTGTCAGTCAGTCCCTCTGGTGAAATAGTGGAGGGCAGTTCAGTGACTCTGACCTGCAGCTGTGAATCCAACCCACCTGTGGACAAATACACCTGGTACAAGAAGAATGTTACCTCACCAAAAGCATCAGGACAGAGTTACAGCATCACTAACATCAGCTCTGAGGACAGAGGAGAATACTACTGTGAGGCCCAGAATAAATATGGACGTCTCAACTCTTCTTCTGTGTTTGTGGACGTTCAGTGTAACTACACCTAATTTTCATATATTCACTGATAATCACACAGGTCAACAAACATAAATAATCATGAACAATGTTACACACTTATTATACCATAAGACACAATTATAAAACTATTTAAATAAATATTGTTTCATTTTCTTCTTTCCTGGTTCCCCCTGTCATATCTCCATCTTCTGTATTCAACACACACTGGTCTGTGTCCAGCACGATGAAGAGGTCAGTGTTCCATAGCCAGGTTTACATGTGATATATATCAACTTCCACTGGAGGTCACTAGAGAGCAGATCTCACTCGGTCCCTCTTTACAGGAGATCCACAGGAGGAAGTGATGCCACAGCAGACACACATATGATTATATCAGTTAAAATTCCACCCCCACACCTGGTGACATTAATTTACTGTGCCAAAATAGTCTATTTTCTACCATTTTCACTGTCACCTTGGCACAGCTCTCTATCTCAACAGTGTCCGTCCTGACGCTATCAATGACTCGTGCACAGCTCTGAACATGAGAACCAAGGGCTCTGACTATGATACACTGGCAATACGGATGTATTAATGTATTAATATATGTGTTTATTTTGTATATAGTATGAGAGAGAAACCCCCCCCCCCACACACACACAATGTGTTTCCTCTGTCTCTGAGTGTGAGGGACTCCCACAGTGACACGTTCACAGCTCAAACCATCCAGGGGAGAAAACCACCACTGAACCTGGACAGAAGAGAACTAACATATTGCTATGATATCTAGAATATTTTCCAGTAAATTAACTTGAAAGAGATAGTTCATCCAAATTACTAAACGACACATTGGTTTCCTTAACCTTTTAGTAGTCTATGGACATGGTATGTCAGCAATCCATGCTTTGGTTTAGTTTCCCCTGGTACTGTTTCCACTTGCTAATGTTTTAGCATTTGTGGCACAAATCCCATTCAAGTCATCCGACCATTATTAGCATTTTTTGCACATTTCTTTTAGTCATTTTATCATGTCCAAATCATGTCCAAATCATCCAAATGTATAAAATTCAATGTGAAGCTCAACAAAGTCACTTATAGATGATTTGAACATGATGTGCTAATGTTAATCTGACAAATCATATTATCGGTCCCATGATTTGAATGAGATTTTTGCTACAAATGCTATAATGTTATGTAAATGTAGGAGTGTTTGACATTGCAGCCGACTTTATAGACGAGTCGAGATCTACAAATGACCTTGCATGATAAATAACTACTCACTCACTCAGTCAGTCAGTCAGTCAGTCAGTCAGTCACAATTTACCCACGATGCATCACAGTTTTGATGCTCTCGAACACTGTATGTGTGACTGAGGAAGGAAGCCCTCTCTGCATCAGCTTCTTAGTTCCTGACATAGATTTGTCTAGAGGGTCCATCTATGCATATTTGTCATTATGTCGTCTGCAACAGAATGAGAAGAGCAATTGAGGACTATCTCCATTTTAAAGTAGTTAATGTCTTCTTCTTCAACTTCCATAACTTTAATGACAGTCGGTAAACCAACTGAAAGTTTGTATTCAATGGCTTTAGTTTTGAAGCAAGTGCGCCCTCTATTAAACTCTATGGACACAGACTACTTCAATGTTGGGTTAACCACAGATCTCAAACTTCACACTCAGTGTCTGTTTACTGACAGTAAGTTAACTTACAACACGTCTACCCTTCACTCTGTAAGTATGCTTGACGATATCTTAAAATATGTATATTTTATAATTTGTTTGTAACCATGAACTTCTGTATCCTGTTATGTGCATGGCGATGCTATTGGAATGTATGTTGTTTTGTTTTTCTGTTATGTACAGTATACTCTGTAGATGTATTTCTGCATATTAATCTGATACAGTATTGTACATGTGGTTTCATATATAATACTTTTTCCTGCTATTTTAAGGACTCTGACAGTAATAGATTTTTGTGGAGACGTGTTTGAAAATGGGCTAAAGTAAGAGGGGATTGGGTGTTAATACAGTATTAATATGAAACACAGTGATGGAGGGTTGTGTTTAGGAGTATTATTTACGTGAGACACAGTGACGGTGGATTGAAATGTTTACTAACGGGTCCATTTCCAACAATGCAGAGTAAAAACATTTTAAATAGTGACACAAGGAATAAATACACAGTGAATAACAAATAACAATAATGAGTAAAAAACAACATGTCTATTTACCAGTACCTAGTTGATGTGCAGGGGTATGAAATAATTGAGGTGGTTATGGGTCGGCAGGTAGCCTAGTGGTTAGAGTGTTGGACTCGTAACTGAAAGGTTGCAGATTGAATCCCTGGGCTGACAAGGTACAAATCTGTCATTCTGCCCCCTGAACAAGGCAGTTAACCCACTGTTCCCCGGTAGGCCGTCATTGAAAATAAGAAGTTGTTCTTAACTGACTTGCCTAGTTAAATAAAGGTAAAATAAAAATGTACACACATGTAAGGGAAAGAGGGATGCCCAGTCAGTTGCACAACTAAATGCATTCAACTAAAATGTGTCTTCTTTATTTTATTTATCCGTTATTTTACCAGGTAAGTTGATTGAGAACACGTTCTCATTTACAGTAACGACCTGGGGAATAGTTACAGGGGAGAGGAAGGGGATGAATGAACCAATTGTAAACTTCTTCTACAGTTAACCTAACCCCTCTGAAACAGAGCAACACTGCGGGATCTGCCTTAATCGACATCATCTGCACCAGGGATCAGTTGTTGTTGGGTGTTAACTGCCTTGCTCAAGGACAGAACTGCATATTTTGACCTGATTGCTGTTTGGCATCGTAATCGACTTCAGTGGGCAAATACTCACCTTCGATGGCCACTGGCACGCTGGAGAAGTGTGCTCTTCACGGATGAATCCCGTTTTCAACTGTACCGGGCAGATAGCAGACAGCGTGTATGGCGTAGTCTGGGCAAGCGTTTTGCTGATGCCAACGTTGTGAACAGTATACCCCATGGTGGCAGTGGGGTTATGGTATGGTTAGGCATAAGCTATGGACAACGAACACAATTGCATTTTATCGATGTCAATTTAAAAACAGAGAGATACTGTGACGAGATCCTGAGGCCCATTTTTGTGCTATTCATCCACCGCCATCACCTCATGTTTCAGCATCAAAATGCATGGCCCCATGTCGCAAGAATCATACACAATTTCTGGAAGCTGAAAATGTCCCAGTTCTTCTATGGCCTGCATACTCACCACTGTCCTATTGAGAATGCTTTGGATGCTCTGGATCGACGTGTACGACAGCATGTTCCAGTTCTTGCCAATATTCAGCAACTTCTCACAGCCATTAAAGATTAGTTGGACAACATTCGACAGGCCTGATCAACTCTATGGAAAGGAGATGTCGCGCTGCATGAGACAAAAAGTGGTCACACCAGATACTGACTCGTTTTCTGATCCATGCCCCTCCTTTTTTTAAGGTATCTGTGACCAACAGATGCATATGTGTATTCCCAGTCATATGAAATCTATTAGGTCCTAATACATTTATTTAAATTAACGGATTTCCTTATATGAACTGTAAGTCAGTAAAATCTTAAAATATTTTGCATGTTGCGTTTATATTTTTGTTCAGTGTAGATGAAAACTCTCTTGGTAAACAGTATTGTTTACGGCTTATCACAAGGTATTCTAACTCAGGCAAGCAAAAACTTGAGACTTCCTTAACAAAGAGACACACCCCTCCTCCCTTCGACTTACCAGAGTCTGCCATCCATTCTTGAAGATGCTCTTAGAGAAAAGGGTTCCAAAAGGGTTCCTCGGCTGTCCCAATAGGAGCACCCTTTTTGGTTCTAGGTAGAACCCCTTTCGTTTACATGTAGAACACTCTGTGGAAAGGGTTCTACATGGAACCCAAAAAGGTTCTACCTGTAATTCAAAAAGGTTCTTCCTGGAACCTAAAAGGATTCTTCAAAGGGTTCTCCTATGGCATCAGCCAAATAACCCTTTAAGGTTCTAGAAAGCAAAACATTTTTGTGTAGAAAAACCAGCAAGATGTATATCCAGGTCCTCATTCAGCCACAACTCAAGAAAAACGTATGATATTACAGTTTTCCAGTGATAGGATAGAACATAGCTCATCCAGTTTGTTCTCCAGTGACTGCACGTTCGCCAATATTAATTTATTAAATACATTTTGTATTTAACCTTTATTTAACTAGGCAAGTCAGTTAAGAACACAATCTTATTTACAATAGAACAGAGGGCAATGGTGGTCTATTTGATCGCCAACGTAATCTCGTCAGGATGCCTGCTCGCTTGCCTCTCTATTGCCGCCACTTCCTCTTTCGAGTCCCGGGGGATTAGGGCCTGGTCCGGAGTAAGCAGAACGTCCATAATTTGCCATCTCGTTGAGGTAGAAATGTTTGTCCATATCAAGTTAAATGATCACTGTTCTGATGTCCGGAAGCTGTTTTCGGTCAGAGTAAAGTTAAAATCAGCACAAAAAATACACAAAATAGCGGAGTAGGTCAGGAGCCCGTAAATCGGCTGCTATCCACTGCTTGCCATCTGCTGTTCACAAGGGCCAACAGTGGAACAGAATATGATAGCGGCATGTTCTACAGAACAGACATCAATTTTTATGTGCTTAAATTTTACTTTTTAACGCCAGTGTTGCGTTTCATTAGTTTGTTATGTTGTTATTAGCCCAACATTATTGAGGACATTATTATTAGGTACCAGTACTATACACGATGGCCAACAGTGGTTCTCTCCCAAATGGCACCCTGTTCCCTTAATAGTGTACTACTTTTGACATAGGGTGCCATTTGGGAAGAAGCCAGTGTAACTGAATATGATCGAGGCATTATATTACTGCCCATCGTACGAAGAGACACTACAGTAATGCTGAGATGCCAGTAGGGAGAGCTCTAGTCTAGAACACTGAAACCTTCAGTATCACTTTGATGCAGCTGATGAGGAGTGTAAATTGAATGTGTTTATAGAATAGAATGAATGACTTCATGGAACTGACCAAATGTAAATGGAACTTTGACCTGTTCCATGTAGAACTCAGAGGGACAAGGCAACACATTCTAAGATATTATAAACATTCCATAAAGAATAGTCAACATATTGTTAACATGGTTCTGTATTTAAATAAAAGTGGAAATGGGGGACATTTTGTCCATTTTAGAAATGTAGGGCCCATTCTAATACAGTAACCTCCCTTCTCTGACATGTTGTTCTCGTCGTCATGCATGTTAATGACTTAAAGAGGAAAGGACAGTTCTGCATCAGCTACTTGTGCCCTGACTACTTTAAATATGTATCAACTGGTTGACTCTCTGTACAGGACCTCTCTCCTTCACTTCACTCTATAAGTACGCGTGACAATATCTTGAAAAATAGTTTTGGGTTATTTGATTTTAGTCATTAGTCATATTCTTGAGGGGAATGTATAATTTTACTTCTTGTTATGTTTTGAGCTGTGTTTTGGATCAGAACTGTGTCAGATAAGACCCAGATGCAGACAGTTTGAATAACAGATGTTTATTAACAAAACAGGGGGCAGGCAGACGACAGGTCAAGGGCAGGCAGAGGTCAGTAATCCAGGGTAGAGTCAGTAAGGTACAGAACGGCAGGCAGGCTCAGGGTCAGGACAGGCAGAGTGGTCAAAACCGGAAAAACTAGAAAAACAGGGGCTAGGGAGAACCAGGGGCTAGGGAGAACCAGGGGCTAGAGAGAAACAGGGGCTAGGGAGAAACAGGGGCTAGGGAGAAACAGGGGCTAGGGAGAACCAGGGGCTAGGGGGAACCAGGGGCTAGGGAGAAACAGGGGCTAGGGAGAAACAGGGGCTAGGGAGAACCAGGGGCTAGGGGGAACCAGGGGCTAGGGAGAAACAGGGGCTAGGGAGAACCAGGGGCTAGGGAGAACCAGGGGCTAGGGGGAACCAGGGGCTAGGGAGAAACAGGGGCTAGGGAGAACCAGGGGCTAGGGAGAACCAGGGGCTAGGGAGAAACAGGGGCTAGGGAGAACCAGGGGCTAGGGAGAACCAGGGGCTAGGGAGAACCAGGGGCTAGGGAGAACCAGGGGCTAGAGAGAAACAGGGGCTAGGGAGAACCAGGGGCTAGGGAGAACCAGGGGCTAGGGAGAACCAGGGGCTAGAGAGAAACAGGGGCTAGGGAGAACCAGGGGCTAGGGGGAACCAGGGGCTAGGGAGAACCAGGGGCAAGGGAGAACCAGGGGCTAGGGAGAAACAGGGGCTAGAGAGAAACAGGGGCTAGGGAGAACCAGGGGCTAGGGAGAACCAGGGGCTAGGGAGAAACAGGGGCTAGGGAGAACCAGGGGCTAGGGAGAACCAGGGGCTAGAGAGAAACAGGGGCTAGGGAGAACCAGGGGCTAGAGAGAACCAGGGGCTAGGGAGAACCAGGGGCTAGGGGGAACCAGGGGCTAGGGAGAACCAGGGGCTAGGGAGAACCAGGGGCTAGAGAGAAACAGGGGCTAGGGAGAACCAGGGGCTAGGGAGAACCAGGGGCTAGAGAGAAACAGGGGCTAGGGAGAACCAGGGGCTAGGGAGAACCAGGGGCTAGGGAGAACCAGGGGCTAGGGGGAACCAGGGGCTAGGGAGAACCAGGGGCTAGGGAGAACCAGGGGCTAGGGAGAACCAGGGGCTAGAGAGAAACAGGGGCTAGGGAGAAACAGGGGCTAGGGAGAACCAGGGGCTAGAGAGAAACAGGGGCTAGGGAGAACCAGGGGCTAGGGAGAACCAGGGGCTAGAGAGAAACAGGGGCTAGGGAGAACCAGGGGCTAGGGAGAAACAGGGGCTAGGGAGAACCAGGCTGGTAGGCTTGGCGATACGAACTGGCAACAGACAAACAGAAAATACAGGTATAAAGGCAGTGGTGTAAAGTACTTGAGTAAAAATACTTTCAAGTACTCCTGAAGTAGTTGTTTTGGGGTATCTGTACTTTATTTTACTATTTTTATTTTTGACAACTTTCACTTTTACTTCACTACATTCCTAAAAGAAAATAATGTACTTATTACTCAATACATTTCCCCTGACACCCAAAAGTCCTCGTTAAATTTTGAATGCTTAGCAGGACAGAAAAGGTCCAATTCACGCACTTATCAAGAGAACATCCCTGGTCATCCCTACTGCTTCTGATGTGAAAACTCACTAAACACAAACGCTTTGTTTCTGAATGATTTCTGAGTGTTGGAGTGTGCCCCTGGCTATCTGCACATACAAACAAAACACAAACAGTTGTGCCATCTGGTTTGCTTAACAAGGAATTTGAAATGATTCATACTTTTACTTTTGATACTTAAGTACATTTTTGCAATTACATTTATTTTTGATACTTTATATCATATTATTTAAAACCAAATACTTTTAGACTTTTACTCAAGTCGTATTTTACTGGGTGACTCACTTTTACTCAAGTATGACAATTGGGTACTTTTCCACCACTGTATAAATACACAGGGGATAAGGGGGGAAACTGGCGACACCTGGAGGGCGGGTGGAGACAAGCACAAGACAGGTGAAACAGATCAGGGTGAGACAGTTTTGGTTGTTACATCAGGGCCTGTATTCATAAAGTGTCTCAGTGGAGGAGTGTTGGAATGTGTGTGAATGACACAGTGGATTTATCTGAGGGTCCTTTAGGACCAGACTGAGTAGGGTTGACATCTATACTGCGACTGATAGGGAGTAGGGTTGACATCTATACTGGGACTGATAGGGAGTAGGGTTGACATCTATAGTGGGACTGATAGGGAGTAGGGTTGACATCTATACTGGGACTGATAGGGAGTAGGGTTGACATCTATACTGGGACTGATAGGGAGTAGGGTTGACATCTATACTGGGACTGATAGGGAGTAGGTTTGACATCTATACTGGGACTGATAGGGAGTAGGGTTGACATCTATACTGGGACTGATAGGGAGTAGGGTTGACATCTATACTGGGACTGATAGGGAGTAGGGTTGACATCTATACTGCGACTGATAGGGAGTAGGGTTGACATCTATACTGGGACTGATAGGGAGTAGGGTTGACATCTATACTGTGTAGGATGTGTGTTTTAACTTTTCTACATCCATAACAACCAGCTCTCTAGACTGATACAGACTCTATGGGCCTTATGGGCCTTCACTACAGATGGTGTGTGTGTGTGTGTGTGTGTGTGTGTGTGTGTGTGTGTGTGTGTGTGTGTGTGTGTGTGTGTGTGTGTGTGTGTGTGTGTGTGTGTGAGAGAGAGAGAGTCAATTGTTGTTTAGCCTCACAGCTTGGGGATAGGAGTTATCATTGAACCTGGTGGTCAGTCTTTAGGCTGCTGTACAGCTTGACGGACCATAGAGAATTGAACATTTATCCTCCTGTATCTGGGGATCTGAGAATAAACAGCTTCACAACAATCAATGTTGAAATATGTGTTTACAGTTCTACACATCTGTTAAATAAGTGATTGTTTTTGTTGTTTGTGATGTTGATGACTTTATTGTATCCATTAGGAAATAGTTTTTGCATCAGACAGCATGTCATCTTAAATAGACAGACGAAGACAGACATGCAACACGTCACACACATTACATACATAGTGCAATAGACTTACAGAGAGACAGTATTCACACAGACAACCATATAGCACAATACAACACAACACAATATGAGCCTGGTTCATTTTCAGTAATGAGGCCCTGTACCCCATTTACAGTTTCTACTTCAATGTATCAGGTGGAGTTATTCACCTGCTGTAGAGTGAGTTGTTGTTTATGTTTCTAAGACTGCAGGGTGGGAGATGCAACAATGGCCTTGAGAACAGCAGGAAGTGTGTTGCTGGTATTTCTCTGGTCTGTGACAGGTATGGTCTCATTCTTATCTTTTAGTTGTTCTGTTTCTCTACAGACATTTCTAAAGGATATGAATCATAATGTTATTCTGGTGTTAGGCGTCTCCACTTCCCTTTAAATAGGTATCTTTCACACCTCACTGAGTGATTCTTGTCTGTGGTTTCACACTCAACTCACCAACTATGGCAACATGGTGTGGACAAACCCTACTCATTTTGAAATTGATGCATTTTTAAGGTGAAAAAAAAGCACAAGCATCCACAACGTTCAAACATCTTTCCCATAATTACAGGTATTTTATCAACCATTTGAGTTCAGCCATAATATTTGTTGTAATATTTGTTCTCCCTTTTCAGGGGGATGAAATTGTAGCCAGCTCTGCAATGCTTGTTTGAAAAAGACAGATACTTTTGAAAAAAGTATCATTTTCAATTACTCTAAAATGAGACATGGCAATCTGCACAAAGGCAAAAAGGCCATTTTTAAACAATGGATGAGCTTTTCTTAGTAATCTACTGGAGAACCATTTAGGGTTCAAGTAAAACGTTTGTATAAGTGAAGCTTTTAGAGAGAGGTTTAGTGCTTTTATATTTAATCATCTCAACCCACCCAGTTAGTAATCATTACATAGCGACTGTGTGTTTATTCATGTGAAAATTGACTTTGCCGCTTCAGCATGCTTTTGTGGCACAGTCAATGGCACACAGGGGATACAGGCCAGAAGGTTCAAGGTTCGCCGACCACCACGGATGAGCTCACTCTCCCTGCCTATTTCATTACACTACGATCAGAGCCGGCTGCAGACAGTGATCAGCCAGGGGGAAATCAGATTTTCAAAATTTTGATGCCATATTTATAATTATATAAAATATATTCACATTTTCTACCAACAGGTTTCTGTGCCAATGCACCACACAACCAATAAACAAAAGCATAACGACTTGGAGCACTTCTATAGCATGGTTTACGTTTTTAAAACCACAATCAATCTGAACAAATAGGAATACATCCCACCTTACCTTGTAGGCTTACCCAGTATCGAAGGCTTGACAATCTCTGAATGTCATTCAGCTTTCTGGTGTTTTGTAACAAATGTCTCTTTCCATTCATCAAATGGCTGCTGCACAGTTTGGATTGATTGATTTTATTGGTCAGTTAAAAAAAATACATACACACATGTACACACAGTTTATTTACAGTGACCAGGATTGTTGATTTAAAGGACAATAAAGTCTGGGACTTATTTACATTGTGGTCCCTATGTTTTACATAAACACATTTACATTGCATAGATACAGACACATTGCATAGATACAGACACATTGCATAGATACAGACACATTGCATAGATACAGACACATTGCAGATATAAACACATTACAGAGATACATTACAGAGATACAGACACATTACAGAGATACATTACAGAGATACAGACACATTACAGAGATACATTACAGAGATACAGACACATTACAGAGATACAGACACATTGTCACGGTTATCGATGGTGAAGGAGGACCAAAATCCAGCAGGACTGTGTTTGTTCATCTTGAACATTTATTAAACTCAAAATGAACACCAAAACAACAAAACAAACTCACGATCCCCGAACAGTCTTCTCAGGCTCATACACGCTAGCCAAGAAACAATCTCCCACAAAAACCTACACCAAACAATTACCCATATATAGGACTCTCAATCAGAGGCAACGAGGAAGCACCTGCCTCCAATTGAGAGTCCCAAACCCCAATCAACCTAACATAGAAATACATTAACCAGACTACACATAGAAATACATAGACCATAAACCAAAAACCCGGAAATAATAAATCAAACGCCCTTCTACCAAAACACCACCCCGAACCACATAAAACAAATACCCTCTGCCACGTCCTGACCAAACTACAATAACAATTAACCCTTATATTGGCCAGGACGTGACAGTACCCCCCCCCCCCCCCCTAAAGGTGCAGACCCCGGAAGCACCTCAAGAATAACAAAAACCCCAAACAACAAAAAATCCCTAAATCCCTAAACTAAAGGGAGGGTGGCTGCCGTCACCGACGGCACTTGTGCTACACCCCCCCTCCCCAACCCACCTATACAGGTGGTGGTTCAGGCTCCGGCCTATTGTCCTCCAGAGTGCCGACCGACCCGATCAGCCTCGGACCGTAGGCAGACTCCCCCTGCTCTGGATCATGGGCAGACCTCCTCCTCTCCACCCTGTATGCAGACTCATCAATTAAACCGTTAATTACTTTAAGTTCTGAAATGTCAGGCTTACTCAGTTCAGGGTTGCTGCTAGACTCCCTTGATTTTTGGTCATCAGCAGACTCTGGGCAGATGGGCCACTCTGGCTGATCCTGGCCGACGGGCCGCTCTGGCTGATCCTGGCCGACGGGCCGATCTGGCTGATCCTGGCCGACGGGCCGCTCTGGCTGATCCTGGCCGACGGGCCGCTCTGGCTGATCCGGGCAGTCGGGCCGCTCTGGCATCTCCGGGCAGTCGGGCCGCTCTGGCATCTCCGGGCAGTCGGGCCGTTTTGGCATCTCCGGGCAGTCGGGCCGCTCTGGCATCTCCGGGCAGTCGGGCCGCTCTGGCGGCTCCTGACTGACGGGCGGCTCTGGCGACTCCTGACTGACGGGCGGCTCTGGCGACTCCTGACTGACGGGCGGCTCTGGCGACTCCTGACTGACGGGCGGCTCTGGCGACTCTTGACTGACGGGCGGCTCTGGCGACTCCTGACTGACGGGCGGCTCTGGCGACTCCTGACTGACGGGCGGCTCTGGCGACTCCTGACTGACGGGCGGCTCTGGCGACTCCTGACTGACGGGCGGCTCTGGCGACTTCTGACTGAGCCGACGCACTGGAAGCCTGGTGCGTGGTGCTGGTACTGGGGTTATCAGCCTGGGAACACGCACTTCCAGGCTAATGCGGGGAGCGGGAACAGGACGAGTCGGACTGGGCTGACGCACTTGAAACCTGGTGCGTGGTGCTGGTACTGGACATGCCAGACTGGGAACACGCACCTCTAGGCTAGTGCGTGGAGCGGGAACAGGATATATAGGACCGTGGAGGCTTACTGGCGGTCTCGAGCTTAAACCTGGCATCGCCCTTTCTGGCTGAATGCCTACTACCCCCTGGTAAATGCGGGGTGCTGGTATAGCGTGTACTGGCCTAAAAACACTTGGCCTCGCCATAATACTCATTACCCCGAAGCACGAGACATGTCCATTAACTGGCTTCTGTGACACAGTCCGGGGATTTGGCCTGGGGCTCCAAACTTGCCCCGCCAAACTACCCATATGCCCCCCCAAAAAAAATTCTTGGGGCTGCCTCTCGGGTTTAATCGGCAGTCGTGTTCCTCGGTAGCATTCCCGGTCTTTGCTCCATTTCTTCCATGGGCCCTCTCCGGCCATAACTTGCTCCCATGTCCATTTCTCCCGTTTGTCCAATTCAAATTCCCTCTGCTCCTTCCAGTCCACCTGTTGCTCCTTCCTCTGCTGCTTGGTCCTTTTGTGGTGGGAGATTCTGTCACAGTTATCGATGGTGAAGGAGGACCAAAATCAAGCAGGACTGTGTTTGTTCATCTTGAACATTTATTAAACTCAAAATGAACACCAAAACAACAAAACAAACTCACGATCACCGAACAGTCTTCTCAGGCTCATACACGCTAGACAAGAAACAATCTCCCACAAAAACCTACACCAAACAATTACCCATATATAGGACTCTCAATCAGAGGCAACGAGGAAGCACCTGCCTCCAATTGAGAGTCCCAAACCCCAATCAACCTAACATAGAAATACATTAACCAGACTACACATAGAAATACATAGACCATAAACCAAAAACCCGGAAATAATAAATCAAACGCCCTTCTACCAAAACACCACCCCGAACCACATAAAACAAATACCCTCTGCCACGTCCTGACCAAACTACAATAACAATTAACCCTTATATTGGCCAGGACGTGACACACATTACAGAGATACAGAAACATTACAGAGATATAGAAACATTACAGAGACACAGACACACTACATAGATACAGACACATTACAGAGACACAGACACATTACAGAGATACAGACACATTACAGAGATACAGACACATTACATAGATACAGACACATTACAGAGATACAGACACATTACAGAGATACAGACACATTACAGATATAGAAACATTACAGAGACACAGACACATTACAGAGATACAGACACATTACATAGATACAGACACATTACATAGATACAGACACATTACAGAGATACAGACACATTACAGAGATACAGACACATTACAGAGATACAGACACATTACAGATATAGAAACATTACAGAGACACAGACACATTACAGAGATACAGACACATTACATAGATACAGACACATTACAGAGATACATTGGCTTAATTCTGATAGCATTGTGTTGTGTGACCTTGTTTCAGTGGTACTGGGTCAGAATGTCTGGAGTGTGACTTACACCAAGAAAAGTATCTGTGCCTTGAAGGGGTCAACAGTGGAGCTGCACTGCTCTTATACATATCCCAGTGGTACAGTCACAACAACCCTCTGGTTCACTGAATCTGGGACTGGTAAAGAACCTAAAGATCTAGGTCAGGACCCAGAGTATGCAGGTCGTCTGGAGTGTCATGGAGATCAGAAGAATTGTCACACACTGAGGATCACAGACCTGAGAGAGAGTGACTCTGCTGAGTACAAGTTCAGATTATTAACAGATCAGACCGGAGGGAAATATATTGGCAGTCCTGGAGTCACTCTGTATGTCACAGGTACAGTTACGTACATTCAATATAGTTCAACTGTTGAATTCCATTTAGTTCAAGAAAATTGTCTTGGTTTGTATTTACAGTATCTGTCACTCATCTCACATCTATCTAGATAGTTGTAATGTGAGTGTGGTTCTGTATGTATGCTAAAGCATATGATGTGTGTGCTTCAGTGTATGCTGTGATTTTAGCATGTATGCTAATGAGAATGTTGTGTTAAAATCTGTTTAAATTGACTCTATTGAACCCAATACTTCCTGGAAAACAGTGGAAAGTATTACAGAGTTGACTATCCTGGCTAAATAAATCAAATTCATTAATGAATGACTATAATTACCTTATAAAGGGCAGCTATACAGACACAAAGGAGGAGAATAATGATTTGTTTCCTCATACTCTAGATGTTGTGTTGGAGATGGATCCTACATCTGTGTCAGAGAGGGAGAATGTCACACTGATATGTAGAACCAAATGTACACTGGACCCCATCACAGCCTACAGTTGGTATAAGAATGGACAGCCTATACCAAACAGCAACACCTCCTCTCCTGTCTATAGCCTATTCTCAGTCAGCAGTGAGGATACAGGCCGATACTCCTGTGCTGTAGAAGGCCATGAGGATCTCCCCTCTGCTGAAGAGACTCTCACTGTCACATGTCAGTACATTGTGGGTTTCATTTGATATACTGATTATGTTGATTCTTGAATTGGGAATAGATTGTTTTCCATATGAATAAATATGAATAAATATTTTTGTGTGTATCATCCATTTCCTTGAATTTGTATTACCACCATATCATCATTCTTTTTAATTATTATTTTTCTGATTGTCTTTTACTCTGAATTAAATTATTTCAAACTCACCTGTAAAATGTAAACACAAATTTTGCTATAAATGAATCTGGTCTTTTACACCAGATGGCCCAAGGAACACCTCAGTGTCAGTCAGTCCCTCTGGTGAAATAATGGAGGGCAGTTCAGTGACTCTGACCTGCAGCAGTGAATCCAACCCACCTGTGGACAAATACACCTGGTACAAGAAGAACGTAACCTCACCAAAAGCATCAGGACAGAGTTACAGCATCACTAACATCATCTCTGAGGACAGAGGAGAATACTACTGTGAGGCTGAGAATACAATAGCATCTAATAACTCTACAGCTCTGATGATCATTATAGCAGGTGAAGTTACATCTTCAATACTTCAATACAAAATTATGTTCAATAAGAAATGATGTTTCAAGGTAATCTTCTTCTAGTTTGCATCATTACACTTTGGTTTAAAACTATACATAGTCTTATACATACAAGTATTGCATTAATGTCCTGTATTGCAGTATATTAATTTTCAGTTCATAATAACATGTACTCATATCATCTATATTATCTTTTAGAGAAACAAACCTCAGTTCTAACTGCTGCTGTAGGAATCATAGTGGTTGTTCTGCGTGTCATACTGGCTTCATGTCTCTCTGGCTTCATGTGGTTCAGGTGAGTGAAAATGCATATTTTAAAGATTATTTCACTTTATTATCTTCATTAATTTGTTCATTCATTCATTCATTCGTTCATTTATAAAACAGGAAGAAGGCCTCCAAATCCACCTCTCACACAAGACACACAGCAGACGACGGACAGGTGAGTCTGTTCAGACAGATGGAAGATCATTTTTGTTGCTTTGTGGGAAATTTCCACTCTTCATGCTGTCTGTCCCCAGGTCTATTTATATTGTCTGTTCTCTCTCTCCATCAGGGAGACTCTAGTGCAGTGTATGTCAACATCTCAGGCATGGCCATGACCCCTGCTGCAGCACAGACAGTGGCCACCTTCGACCAGGAACAGGACGAGGATGTCCAGTAAGCTGCTGTGAAATTCAACCTCTCCAGCGCTGCCACCCTCTGAGCATATTCTACCATTACAACAACATAGAGTCAATACTGTATACAACATTGTGAACACACAGACAGCATCAAGGTCATTCATATGTTGCTGCTTATTGGAGGAGTAGACAAAGTCATTCAAATAAGCAAAACAGTTGACCATTAGTGACCCCTCATTGTTCTCTGAGAACTCCCTCCATCACTATCTGATGACATTTCATTGTTCTCTGAGAACTCCCTCCATCACTATCTGATGACATTTCATTGTTCTCTGAGAACTCCCTCCATCACTATCTGATGACATTTCATTGTTCTCTGAGAACTCCCTCCATCACTATCTGATGACATTTCATTGTTCTCTGAGAACTCCCTCCATCACTATCTGATGACATTTCATTGTTCTCTGAGAACTCCCTCCATCACTATCTGATGACATTTCATTGTTCTCTGAGAACTCCCTCCATCACTATCTGATGACATTTCATTGTTCTCTGAGAACTCCCTCCATCACTATCTGATGACATTTCATTGTTCTCTGAGAACTCCCTCCATCACTATCTGATGACATTTCATTGTTCTCTGAGAACTCCCTCCATCACTATCTGATGACATTTCATTGTTCTCTGAGAACTCCCTCCATCACTATCTGATGACATTTCATTGTTCTCTGAGAACTCCCTCCATCACTATCTGATGACATTTCATTGTTCTCTGAGAACTCCCTCCATCACTATCTGATGACATTTCATTGAACTCATACTATGGTGTAAAAGTAGGCATTTTGAAAAGTCACAGTTTTAATGTCTTAAAGGTTCCAGGGGTATTCTTCTGGCCAAATGGCATTTCCTGAAACTGCACTCTACAATATACATCTCAAGACAATTACTATGACATGTCTATAATGAAGGAGTGATGTGATGAGGGTTTTAAGGAATGGCTCTGGTTCCATTCTAAATGGCACCCTATTCCCTATTTAGTTCACTACTGGTCAAAAGTAGTGCACGATAAGGGAGTAGGGTGCCATTTGGGAGTCACATTCAGTTTAATGGATCTTTCTTTCTCCAGGCCCACGGTGGAACAAGCAGCTGAGGAGGACCCCTCTGTTCTCTACAGTACAGTCAACAAACCCAGAACCAAGAAGACCTGAACACAACAAACCCAGAACCATGAACACAACAAACCCAAAACCAAGAAGACATGAACACAACAAACCCAGAACCATGAAGACCTGAACACAACAAACCCAGAACCATGAACACAACAAACCCAGAACCAAGAAGACCTGAACACAACAAACCCAGAACCAAGAAGACATGAACACAACAAACCCAGAACCAAGAAGACCTGAACACAACAAACCCAGAACCAAGAACACAACAAACCCAGAACCAAGAACACAACAAACCCAGAACCATGAAGACATGAACACAACAAACCCAGAACCATGAACACAACAAACCCAGAACCAAGAAGACCTGAACACAACAAACCCAGAACCATGAACACAACAACCCAGAACCATGAAGACATGAACACAACAAACCCAGACATGAACACAATCCAAACCCAGAACCATGAAGACATAACACAACAAACCCAGAACCATGAACACAACAAACCCAGAACCATGAACACAACAAACCCAGAACCATGAACACAACAAACCCAGAACCAAGAAGACCTGAACACAACAAACCCAGAACCATGAACACAACAAACCCCAGAACCATGAAGACATGAACACAACAACCCAGAACCATGAACACAACAACACCAGAACCATGGAAGACATGAACACAACAAACCCAGAACCATGAACACAACAAACCCAGAACCATGAACACAACAACCCAGAACCATGAACACAACAAACCCAGAACCAATAGAGACCTGAACACAACAAACCCAGAACCATGAACACAACAAACCCAGAACCATGAAGACATGAACACACAAACCCAGAACCATGAACACAACAAACCCAGAACCATGAAGACATGACACAACAAACCCAAACCATGAACACAACAAACCCAGAACACAAACCCAGACCATGACACAACAAACCCAGAACCATGAACACAACAAACCCAGAACCAGAAGACCTGAACACAACAAACCCAGAACCATGAACACAACAAACCCAGAACCATGAAGACATGAACACAACAAACCCAGAACCATGAACACAACAAACCCAGAACCATGAAGACATGAACACAACAAACCAGAAACCATGAAACACAACAAACCCAGAACCATGAACACAACAAACCCAGAAACCATGACACAACAAAACCCAGAACCAAGAAGACCTGAACACAACAAACCCAGAACCAAGAAGACATGAACAGAACCAAGAAGACATGAACACAACAAACCCAGAACCATGAACACAACAAACCCAGAACCATGAAGACAACAAACCCAGAACCATGAACACAACAACCCAGAACCATGAACACAACAAACCCAGAACCATGAACACAACTAACCCAGAACCATGAACACAACAAACCCAGAACCATGAAGACATGAACACAACAAACCCAGAACCATGAACACAACAAACCCAGAACCATGAAGACATGAACACAACAAACCCAGAACCATGAACACAACAAACCCAGAACCATGAACACAACAAACCCAGAACCATGAACACAACAAACCCAGAACCAAGAAGACATGAACACAATGAACCCAGAACCATGAAGACATGAACACAACAAACCCAGAACCATGAACACAACAAACCCAGAACCATGAAGACATGAACACAACAAACCCAGAACCATGAACACAACAAACCCAGAACCATGAACACAACAAACCCAGAACCATGAACACAACAAACCCAGAACCAAGAAGACATGAACACACAAACCCAGAACCATGAAGACATGAACACAACAAACCCAGAACCATGAACACAACAAACCCAGAACCATGAAGACATGAACACAACAAACCCAGAACCATGAACACAACAAACCCAGAACCATGAACACAACAAACCCAGAACCAAGAAGACATGAACACAACAAACCCAGAACCATGAAGACATGAACACAACAAACCCAGAACCATGAAGACCTGAACACAACAAACCCAGAACCAAGAAGACCGGAACACAACAAACCCAGAACCATGAACACAACAAACCCAAAACCATGAACACAACAAACCCAGAACCAAGAAGACCTGAACACAACAAACCCAGAACCATGAAGACATGAACACAACAAACCCAGAACCATGAACACAACAAACCCAGAACCATGAACACAACAAACCCAGAACCATGAACACAACAAACCCAGAACCAAGAAGACATGAACACAACAAACCCAGAACCATGAAGACATGAACACAACAAACCCAGAACCATGAACACAACAAACCCAGAACCATGAAGACATGAACACAACAAACCCAGAACCATGAACACAACAAACCCAGAACCATGAACACAACAAACCCAGAACCATGAACACAACAAACCCAGAACCAAGAAGACATGAACACAACAAACCCAGAACCATGAAGACATGAACACAACAAACCCAGAACCATGAACACAACAAACCCAGAACCATGAAGACATGAACACAACAAACCCAGAACCATGAACACAACAAACCCAGAACCATGAACACAACAAACCCAGAACCATGAACACAACAAACCCAGAACCAAGAAGACATGAACACAACAAACCCAGAACCATGAAGACATGAACACAACAAACCCAGAACCATGAACACAACAAACCCAGAACCATGAAGACATGAACACAACAAACCCAGAACCATGAACACAACAAACCCAGAACCATGAACACAACAAACCCAGAACCAAGAAGACATGAACACAACAAACCCAGAACCATGAAGACATGAACACAACAAACCCAGAACCATGAAGACCTGAACACAACAAACCCAGAACCAAGAAGACCTGAACACAACAAACCCAGAACCATGAACACAACAAACCCAGAACCAAGAAGACTTGAACACAACAAACCCAGAACCATGAAGACATGAACACAACAAACCCAGAACCATGAAGACATGAACAAAACAAACCCAGAACCATGAACACAACAAACCCAGAACCATGAAGACATGAACACAACAAACCCAGAACCATGAACACAACAAACCCAGAACCATGAAGACATGAACACAACAAACCCAGAACCATGAACACAACAAACCCAGAACCATGAACACAACAAACCCAGAAACCATGAACACAACAAACCCAGAACCAAGAAGACCTGAACACAACAAACCCAGAACCATGAACACAACAAACCCAGAACCATGAAGACATGAACACAACAAACCCAGAACCATGAACACAACAAACCCAGAACCATGAAGACATGAACCAACAAACCAACCATGAACAACAACCCAGAACCATGAACACAACAAACCCAGAACCATGAACACAACAAACCCAGAACCAATGAACACAACAAACCCAGAACCATGAACACAACAAACCCAGAACCATGAAGACATGAACAACAAACCCAGAACCATGAACACAACAAACCCAGAACCATGAAGACATGAACACAACAAACCCAGAACCATGAACACAACAACCCAGAACCATGAAGACATGAACACAACAAACCCAGAACCATGAACACAACAAACCCAGAACCATGAACACAACAAACCCAGAACCATGAACACAACAAACCCAGAACCAAGAAGACCTGAACACAACAAACCCAGAACCAAGAAGACATGAACAGAACCAAGAAGACATGAACACAACAAACCCAGAACCATGAACACAACAAACCCAGAACCATGAAGACAACAAACCCAGAACCATGAACACAACAAACCCAGAACCATGAACACAACAAACCCAGAACCATGAAACACAACAAACCCAGAACCATGAACACAACAAACCCAGAACCATGAAGACATGAACACAACAAACCCAGAACCATGAACACAACAAACCCAGAACCATGAAGACATGAACACAACAAACCCAGAACCATGAACACAACAAACCCAGAACCATGAACACAACAAACCCAGACCATGAACACAACAAAACAGAACCAAGAAGACATGAACACAATGAACCCAGAACCATGAAGACATGAACACAACAAACCCAGAACCATGAACACAACAAACCCAGAACCATGAAGACATGAACACAACAAACCCAGAACCATGAACACAACAAACCCAGAACCATGAACACAACAAACCCAGAACCATGAACACAACAAACCCAGAACCAAGAAGACATGAACACAACAAACCCAGAACCATGAAGACATGAACACAACAAACCCAGAACCATGAACACAACAAACCCAGAACCATGAAGACATGAACACAACAAACCCAGAACCATGAACACAACAAACCCAGAACCATGAACACAACAAACCCAGAACCAAGAAGACATGAACACAACAAACCCAGAACCATGAAGACATGAACACAACAAACCCAGAACCATGAAGACATGAACACAACAAACCCAGAACCAAGAAGACCGGAACACAACAAACCCAGAACCATGAACACAACAAACCCAAAACCATGAACACAACAAACCCAGAACCAAGAAGACCTGAACACAACAAACCCAGACCATGAAGACATGAACACAACAAACCCAGAACCATGAACACAACAAACCCAGAACCATGAACACAACAAACCCAGAACCATGAACACAACAAACCCAGAACCAAGAAGACATGAACACAACAAACCCAGAACCATGAAGACATGAACACAACAAACCCAGAACCATGAACACAACAAACCCAGAACCATGAAGACATGAACACAACAAACCCAGAACCATGAACACAACAAACCCAGAACCATGAACACAACAAACCCAGAACCATGAACACAACAAACCCAGAACCAAGAAGACATGAACACAACAAACCCAGAACCATGAAGACATGAACACAACAAACCCAGAACCATGAACACAACAAACCCAGAACCATGAAGACATGAACACAACAAACCCAGAACCATGAACACAACAAACCCAGAACCATGAACACAACAAACCCAGAACCATGAACAACCAACAAACCCCAGAACCAAGAAGACATGAACACAACAAACCCAGAACCATGAAGACATGAACACAACAAACCCAGAACCATGAACACAACAAACCCAGAACCATGAAGACATGAACACAACAAACCCAGAACCATGAACACAACAAACCCAGAACCATGAAACACAACAAACCCAGAACCAAGAAGACATGAACACAACAAACCCAGAACCATGAAGACATGAACACAACAAACCCAGAACCATGAAGACCTGAACACAACAAACCCAGAACCAAGAAGACCTGAACCACAACAAACCCAGAACCATGAACACAACAAACCCAGAACCAAGAAGACTTGAACACAACAAACCCAGAACCATGAAGACATGAACACAACAAACCCAGAACCATGAAGACATGAACAAAACAAACCCAGAACCATGAAGACATGTAACCTTTATTTAACTCCCAATCACGGCCAGTTGTGACAGCCTGGACTCGAACCGGGGTGTCTGTAGTGACACCTCAAGCACTGAGATGTAGTGTCTTAGACCACTGCTCCACCTAGGAGCCCCAAAATCATGTTCTAGTGCTGTCCCCACCTAAAATAAATCTTGGTCAACCAAGAGTCATCTGTCATTTCTACCAATCGATTGGTTGAAATGTTATGTGTATTTTTCCATATATAGACACACCCCATGTGTTTTAATAAAATCAACTATATGTACTGAAATGGTCTGATGCTTTTAGCATGCTGTTTGATTAAATAATTAACGCCTGCGTCCCACCCTAGTCAACAGCCAGTGGAATCGTGTGGCGCGAAATACAAATACCTAAAAAATGCTATAACTTCAATTTCTAGAACATATGACTATTTTACACCATTTGAAAGACAAGACTCTCGTTAATCTAACCACATTGTCCGATTTCAAAAAGTCTTTACAGCGAAAGCAAAACATTCGATTATGTCAGGAGAGTACCCTGTCAAAAATAATCACACAGCCATTTTCAAAGCAAGCATATATGTCACAAAAACCAAAACCACAGCTAAATGCAGCACTAACCTTTGATGATCTTCATCAGATGACGCTCCTGGGACATTATGTTATACAATACATGCATGTTTTGTTCAATCAAGTTCATATTTATATCAAAAAACAGCTTTTTACATTAGCATGTGATGTTCAGAACTAGCATACCCACCGCAAACTTCCGGTGAATTTACTAAATTACTCACGATAAACGTTCACAAAATACATAACAATTATTTTAAGAATTATAGATACAGAACTCCTTTATGCAATCGCGGTGTCAGATTTTAAAATAGCTTTTTGGCGAAAGCACATTTTGCAATATTCTGAGTACATAGCCCGGCCATCACGGCTAGCTAATTTGACACCCACCAAGTTTTGGACAACCTAAACTCAGAATTACTATTAGAAAAATTGGATTACCTTTGCTGTTCTTCGTCAAAATGCACTCCCAGGACTTCTACTTCAACAACAAATGTTGTTTTGGTTCCAAATAATCCATAGTTATATCCAAATACCTCCATTTTGTTCGTGTGTTCAGGTCACTATCCGAAGGGTGACGTGCGAGCGCATTTCGTGACAAAAAATGTCAAAATATTCCATTACCGTACTTCGAAGCATGTCAAACGCTGTTTAAAATCAATTTTTATGCTATTTTTCTCGTAAAATAGCAATAATATTCCAACCGGGCGACGTATTAATTCAAAGGCTGAAAGAAAATAATGGAGAATTCTCATGAACGCGCATCTCCAGTGTCACTGTTCCCAGGCTGACCACTCACAAATTGTCCTGCTGTTCTTCGCCCAGAGACAGCAGACACCCTGTTGCGGATACAGGTATCCTGTGTGTGTGTTTCTTTTCTCTCCTTCTCCTCCTCACAGGTGACAATCATCACTCCCCAATCAGAAGACACCTGTTCCTTTTCCCTCAACCTATCACAGCCCCTTTCCCTTGGTTTAAAAACCCAGTCAGTTGTTTTCTCCCCAGATCAATTTCTCGCTAGCTCATTCTCACTCTGTGATCAATCTTTGTGTTCATTATCTCTCTCTCTCTCTCTCTCTCTCTCTCTTTCTGTCTCTCTGTCCCTAGCTCTACATCTCTGTGTTGATCTCTTTTGTTTTGAAACTACATGTCACTTTGTCCATCCCACCTGTGAGTATTATTTTGTTAAAGTGTTGATTGTTTGTTTGTTGGTGAGAAAAGGGGGTACCAAGACAAGTCGCCCATGGGCATACATTACCCGTAGGAATACTGTGTCTAAGTACCCTAGTTAGAACTGGGCGGACCACCCTCTGTATTTTTGGTTAGTTAGCTAGCTGTTGTGGAAATAGGCTAGTCTAGCTTAGGGGTGTTTTTGATTATTGTTTCTTTGCTTGGGTCCAGCTCAGCCCCTTTTCTCACACCCCTTTACCGTGTGTTTAAAATAAACCTTTTGAGTTTGACGGTAGATTTCAGTTGTCTGTGGTTTTTGGTTCTCACTGTTACATGTCACGATTATAATTTGCATGATTTATGTTACGGATATCGTATCCATCCCCCCCCCTAGACCGGTGGGCCAAAATGATTCGTAACAATGGTGAATTAGGAATATGGCTCCCACAATCAGACAGCTCAGACTGACCAGTACCCCTGTAAAGCCCCACCCCTTCCCGGAGAATATATCACTGGCTAGAGGCCAACCCACACTTTCACTTCAATGAACGCACACAGTGAGGATCGGGCGGGTTAGGGAATCTACCCAGCCAGACAAAATCAGACACCCATTTTTCAAGCTAGCATATAATGTCACAAAAACCAAAACCACAGCTAAATGCAGCACTAACCTTTGATCTTCATCAGATGACACTCCTAGGACATTATGTTATACAATACATGCATGTTTTGTTCAATCAAGTTCATATTTATATCAAAAACCAGCTTTTTACATTAGCATGTGACGTTCAGAACTAGCATTCCCACCGAACACTTCCGGTGAATTTACTAAATTACTCACGATAAACGTTCACAAAAAACGTAACAATTATTTTAAGAATTATAGATACAGAACTCCTTTATGCAATCGTGGTGTCCGATTTTAAAATAGCTTTTCGGTGAAAGCACATTTTGCAATATTCTGAGTAGATAGCCCAGCCATCACAGGCTAGCTATTTTGACACCCACCAAGTTTGGTACTCACCAAACTCTGATTTACTATAAGAAAAATTGGATTACCTTTGCTGTTCTTCGTCAGAATGCACTCCCAGGACTTCTACTTCAACAACAAATGTTGTTTTGGTTCCAAATAATCCATAGTTATATCCAAATAGTGGTGTTTTGTTCGTGCATTCAAGACACTATCCGAAGGGTAACGAAGGGTGACGCGCCGGCGCGTATCGTGACAAAAATGTAAAAATATTCCATTACCGTACTTTGAAGCATGTCAAACGCTGTTTAAAATTAATTTTTATGTGATTTTTCTCGTAAAATAGCAATAATATTCCGACCAGGAGACGTTGTTTTCGTTCAAAGACTGAAAATGTAAAATGGACTCTTCACGTGCATGCGCGTGCCCGTTTCATTGGTCACAGATCAACCACTCTCCAAATGCGCTACTGTTTTTCAGCCAGAGACTGCAGAGTCATCATTCCCCGTTCTGGCGCCTTCTGAGAGCCTATGGGAGCCTTAGAAAATGTCATGTTACAGCAGAGATCCTCTATTTTCCATAAAGAGGCTATAGAAGGCCAAGAAATGGTCAGAGAGGGCACTTCCTGTATGCAATCTTCTCAGGTTTTGGCCTGCCATATGAGTTCTGTTATACTCAGACACCATTCAAACAGTTTTAGAAACGTTAGGGTGTGTTCTATCAAAATCAAACAATTATATGCATATTCTGGTTTCTGGGCAGGAGTAATAAACAGATGAAATCAGGTACGTTTTTTATCCGGCCGTGAAAATACTGCCCCCTATCCTAAACAGGTTAAACCGCAGCCGTCGACACAGCAGTTCTTAAAAGAGGAAGTAAACAGACAAAGCTATATTAAAATTAGCCGTCTAGAGCACCAGTGAAAGGGATTTCGAAATGGGAGAAGTTAGGAGCAATTTATATAAGGACGGTATTTGGTATCATGATAAGTTACCAATACTACCGAAGTCATTGTTTAGAGATGCGGCAAGATTGACACATGGGCAGAGCCATGTGTCAACAGGGGGATAGTTGAGCAGGTTCGGAAAACTTTGTAGCCTATTGGATAACAAACTACTTAAAAAAAACATTTTTTTATAATAGATAAGTATATTAAATGGGAAGAAGTGGTCCCACTTTACTGGGTGGACACGATTAGGGTAGTTGGTTTACTAGGATCTATCTCTTTAAATAATGGATTACATTTTAGCTGATCAGGTAAACCATATAGAATGCCAGAGTTAGGGAGGCCAGAACAGGTAGACATAGAAGTTGAAGATATACTAACAGAACACATGGTTAACCAAACCCGTATGTCCGAGACTTTGTGTCCAACAGGTGAATTACACGAGAAGATGATTCACTCAATCCAACCAGGAGACTGGGTGTGGATCCAGTCCCTGAGGAGAAAAGAACCGGAAGCAGCCACGGTGGGAGGGCCCATACCAAGTGTTCCTGGTAATAGCCTTCGCGGTGAGAATAGCTGAAAGAGCTACCTGGGTTCATGTCACACATTGCGGGAGGGTAAAACACACTGACACTGTCGAACAATCACAGAGTTAGGAGAAGAACTGAATACCAATAAGGTTTAGGGGTTACCTCTCTAACGAAGATTCCCTAACCCGCCCGATCCTCACTGTGTGCGTTCATAGAAGTGAAAGTGTGGGTTGGCCTCTAGCCAGTGATATATTCTCCGGGAGGGGGTGGGGCTTTACAGGGGTACTGGTCAGTCTGAGCTGTCTGATTGTGGGAGCCATATTCCTAATACACCATGAACCACTCGAGAAGTCAGAAAGTGGTAACTTGACCCATAGTGTAGAAGATGAGGAGTTTTTATGGCCTAGGTACAAAAGGTCACTCGATCTGGATAAAAAGGAAGTGAGAGTAGAGTTAGGGAAGGATGACTCAAAAGAGTTCTATGCAGACCAAATGGGGTCCCTAACCTCCTGGCAGTCTAGGACTCTGACTTCATGGGGAAGATATCTGTGTAGATCCCGGTGTAACTCATGGAATCAGGTCATAGCTCACACAGAGAGAGAAGGCTATGTCAATCCACACACCCAATATAGAAACAGATGGAGTATAGTGAAGGCCAGGGTTTTTGACTGCAATCCAGAGCAAGGGAAGTATTGCTTGAAGATAGGAATTACCATTAAAAGCATAAAGAAAGAGGATTTAGGGTTATGGTATGTTGGCCTTGACCAGACCATTTTCGACACTGCGGTACCATTTCGAGTAGTAGAGGTTAGGACAGGAGATAGTTCTACCGCCAGCCAGAATACCAGTAGTACCCCTGATAAAACGGACATTACCCGTGTAGTCATCCAGAGCCAAGGACCGGTGAGGATAGTTCAGATGAAAGATCTTAAGGAAGTGATTGAGGTGGAGACTTGCTTTGGGGATTCCAACCTATGGCTGGAATGGATTCAGTATACAGCTAGATCAGTAGCTAAAGAAGAAGGTTATGCCTGCGCAACAGCCAAACTTCAGTTGACAACCATCCACTTTCTACTCGATGGAATTAATTTACCAAGGGGAATGGCCTGTATGGTAAAGCTGTTCACGAAGGCAAGGAAGCCAGACAGTTGCACTGATCTGCATTATCTGTATCCTTCGTGCCCATTAGATCCAGACTTCCCCCTTTCACAGTCGCAGGATGAGACTATTATGTAATGAAAATACATGTATTCGTTTTCTTTGATCTAGTTTGATTTTGTGTGACATTTCTGAATCCAATAAAAATAGATGTGTTATATTGTATGTGAAATATTTAGCCAATAGGGTGGATTGTAATGGAAATAATATGATTAAAGGTTTGACTAAATGATTTCACCCTGAAAAGGTATAACCGAGTGATTATAAGATGAATGTACTAATGTGTGTGTGTCGGAAAAGTTGAAGCTTAATGATTTAGCAATGTAAGCAACCAGACAGCAGACAACTTGTGACCACTGTGAAACTGATAACAGGAAGAAGGTCTCCCCACCCAGGGAGGGGAGAAACCTTTAGGCTTGCAGTAGATTATGTAACATGGGTATGACATATGGTATGACCAAATGTCAAGTATAAAAGGCTGTGTACATTGTATGATATTCAGAGCTCTTGTAAATAAACATTCTGACCAATTGTAGGCTGGCTCTCCGTCTGCTTCATTCAACCAGAATCTTACACCCTCTGGGGGGCAGACTGAGTAGTTTAATTGAAGTTCGGTTTATGAACATTGGGAACAGAATTCCCATGACAGAAGGTAGAAACTAGGGCCTGTAGGACCTGCCTTGTATATAGTGTTGTTAAGAAGGTAGAGCAGGGCTTTATTATGGACAGACTTCTCCCCATCTTAGCTACTGTCGTATCAATATGTTTTGACCATGGCAGTTTACATTCCAGGGTTACTCAAAGCAGTTTAGTCACCTCAACTTGCTCAATTTCTACATTATTCATTACGAGATGAACAGGTGACAAAATATTAAGGATAGCTTCCTAATATTGAGTTATGCCTGGTCAGTTTGTCATGGAAAGAAAAGGTGTCCTTAATGTTTTGTGTAAATTACATAATAATAATACATTTATGGATTGTTTTATGTAGCCTATCGTTTTCTTTTTATTCAACCTGCCATCTACCCACCTGGGGACTGAGGGTTATGAGAGAACCCCCACATCACTAGCTTCTCTTTATTCAACCTGCCATCTACCCACCTGGGGACTGAGGGTTATGAGAGAACCCCCACATCACTAGCTTCTCTTTATTCAACCTGCCATCTACCCACCTGGGGACTGAGGGTTATGGGAGAACCCCCACATCACTAGCTTCTCTTTATTCAACCTGCCATCTACCCACCTGGGGACTGAGGGTTATGAGAGAACCCCCACATCACTAGCTTCTCTTTATACAACCTGCCATCTACCCACCTGGGGACTGAGGGTTATGAGAGAACCCCCACATCACTAGCTTCTCTTTATTCAACCCGCCATCTACCCACCTGGGGACTGAGGGTTATGAGAGAACCCCCACATCACTAGCTTCTCTTTATTCAACCCGCCATCTACCCACCTGGGGACTGAGGGTTATGAGAGAACCCCCACATCACTAGCTTCTCTTTATTCAACCCGCCATCTACCCACCTGGGGACTGAGGGTTATGAGAGAACCCCCACATCACTAGCTTCTCTTTATTCAACCCGCCATCTACCCACCTGGGGACTGAGGGTTATGAGAGAACCCCCACATCACTAGCTTCTCTTTATTCAACCTGCCATCTACCCACCTGGGGACTGAGGGTTATGAGAGAACCCCCACATCACTAGCTTGCATGTTCTGCAGCCTTGTAAAGATAAGGAGGGGACGACTATCGACGAATCCTAACCTCAACCCTAACCACCCTGCTAATCCTTCCCTTAAATTAAGACCATAAAACAACATTTTCCACAGACAATTTTGACTTTGCAGCTGACATATCTAGAGGAAATCGCACAGTTCTGCCTCCAGGTCAAGATTCATGACAAACGTCAACATGAGACAGGGAGAAGCAATGTAAAAATCAATAACGAAATTGTTTTCACAATTAACATGCTTTTTCTTGTTTCAAGTATCTTTTATTATGAAAAGTACAATATAACCATGTATACTTCTACAACTATGGAGCGTATGTCTACATATAATTGTACAATTTGTTTTTCCAACATAAAAGACAAGAAATGATCACATTGGTATTTTAACGGTGTTATTGTAAGAGTTTAAATGTTTAAACAGAGGATACATCTAAAACAGGATAAAACAAGTGCAGTATGTTGTGAGAATGTTACTTTAACGTCGACTCATAACGTCACACTATAACTTCATGGGAGTCTTGTGGAAAGACTGCATGTTGTTTTGGGTGGATTGAGTGACGTCTTCATCAACATTTTGCAGAATATTCCGGTAATATTTTCACCTCTTGTCGGCTGCAGACATTCATAAGGAGTTCCAGTAGTTTATTTGCCATTTGCAGGTATTAAAAGTAATACATACATTGTAATTCCTTGTTGGATCTCTCTCACATACAGGACAGTACATACCAGAGGAGGCTGCTGAGGGGAGGACGGCTCATAATAATGTCTGGAACAGAGTGAATGAAATGGAACACATGGAAACCACGTGTTTGATACCATTCCACTTATTCCACTCCAGCCATTACAAGCCTGTCCTCCCTAAATAAGGTCCCACCAACCTCCTGTGGTACAAACAGTAAAATATATCATAAAAAATGCAAAGTGGTAAAAGATCAGAAAATATTACAAGCCTGTCATGTGTGAGTGTCCATTGTGTGTTTTTCCATTGTGTGTGTGTGTGTCAGTGTGTGTCAGTGTGTGTGTGTGTCAGTGTTTATGTGTGTCAGTGTTTATGTGTGTCAGTGTGTGTGTGTGTGTGTCCAGAGTGTGTGTGTGTGTGTGTGTGTTTGTGCATACAGTGTGTTTGTGTATCCAGTTTGTGTGTATGTATACCCAGTTTATCCAGTGTGTGTGTGTGTGTGTGTGTGTGTGTGTGTGTGTGTATCCAGTATGTGTGTGTGTGTGTTTCCAGTGTGTATGTGTGTGTGTGTGTATCCAGTGTGTTTGTGTGTGTGTATCCAGTGTGTCAAGCGTGTGTGTGTGTGTGTGTGTGTGTGTGTGTGTGTGTGTGTGTGTGTGTGTGTGTGTGTGTGTGTGTCCAGTGTGTATGTGTGTGTGAGTTTGTATGTCCAGAGTGTGTGAGTGTCCAGTGTGTGTTTGTCCATTGTGTGTGTCAGTGTGTGTGTGTGTGTTCAGTGTGTGTGTGTGTGTGTGTGTGTGTTCAGTGTGTGTGTGTGTGTGTGTCAGTGTTTGTGTGTCAGTGTGTGTGTTTGTGTGTGTGTGTGTGTCAGTGTTTGTGTGTGTGTGTCCAGAGTGTGTGTATGTGTGTGTGTATCCAGTGTGTTTGTCAAGCATGTGTGTGTCAAGCGTGTGTGTGTCAAGCGTGTGTGTGTGTCCAGTGAGTGTGTGTCCAGTGTGTGTGTGTTTCCAGTGTGTGTGTTTGTCCAGTGTGTGTGTGTGTGTGTGTGTGTCCAGTGTGTTTTCAGTGTGCTTGTATGTCCGTTTGAGTGTGTGTGTGTGTATGTGTGTTTGTCCAGTTTGAGTGGGTGGCCAGCATGTGTGTGTGTGCCTAGTGTGTGTGTCTGTGTCCAGTGTGTGTGTCCAGTGTGTGTTCAGTGTGTGTGTGTGTGTGTGTGTGTGTGTCCAGTGAGTGTGTGTGTGTGTGTTTCAGTGTGTGTGTGTGTGTGTGTGTGTGTGTGTGTGTGTGTGTGTGTGTGTGTGTGTGTTCTGAGTGTGTCCAGTTTGCGTGTGTTCAGTGTGTGTGTGTGTGTGTGTGTCCAGTGTGTGTGTGTGTCCAGTGTGTGTGTGTGTCCAGTGTGTGTGTGTGTTCAGTGTGTGTCCAGTGTCTGTGTTCAGTGTGTGTGTGTCTGTCCAGAGTGTGTGTGTGTGTGTCCAGTGAGTGTGTGTGTATTTCATTTTAGTGAAATGAATTTTCCAGTTTAGCCTTCTGGCCTACTCTACGTGACAGTGTGTGTGTGTTCAGTGTGTGTGTGTGTGTCCAGTGAGTGTGTGTGTATTTCAGTGTGTGTGACGTAGAAGTCCGTCACTGGCCGCGGGCAGCATTTGGTACTTTAACGCACGCACACATTCATCACTCCTCCCTGCTCCATTATCAGATAAGTTAACAATGTGGGTCGACACACAAGTTAAACTTCTCTATCTTAGTACATACATTTCACACTTACTTCAGTAACCGGTTATAATATAAACAAATAAACAGACAAGTGTTCATATTTAATATAAGCAATATTTATTATACTTAGATGTTATAGATGAGCGTGTTGTTTGTTCTGTTCCTCTCTCTCTCCATCTCTATAGCTTCCGGGTATGCTGGATAAGGACCCGAGCTAAGGGAATTGGGCTTACTTTGTAGTGCCAGTCCGGAATGGCTCATTAATGTAAATGGGCATATTGAAAGACATTGTCAGTAGTGATGTAATTTTGTAAATGTTATATTGGGATGTTGTTTCATAAACGTGTTGCAATGTATATATTTTGCTAAGTTTAGATAAATGGAAACTGTAGGTTGAATAGGTAATTGAATGTAATGTAATTGCTTAATTAATTAATTGTTCTGAGGGGAGGGGCTACCCCTACAAAAGGAGCCTCTCTTTCAGTTCATGGGAGGCGTTTTGGATTGAGCTGTGGGTGGGGCAGCATTGTTTTTAAGCTGTCCCATAAGGTATACATTTGATGGCAGTACTGTTTTTGTTCCGGAATCACTATATAAATAAACACCCTTGCACAGAAGAACTTTTGCGGCTCCGCCATCTTTTTCTTTTTATGGAGGTTAGGTTTTCCAGTTTAGCCTTCTGGCCTACTCTACGTGACAGTGTGTGTGTGTGTTCAGTCTGTGTGTGTGTGTCCAGTGTATGTGTGTCCAGTGTGTGTATGTGTGTCCAGTGTGTGTATGTGTGTGTCCAGTGTGTGTGTGTCCAGTATGTGTGCCCAGTGTGTGTGTGTGTGTGTGTGTGTGTGTGTGTCCAGTTATTATTCCAGGGACACTGAAGAGCCAACATGATCAACTCTAAACCCTGGATAGAGGGGCTCAGTGAATGTGGAGGTGAATGTGTACAGGTGGGTCAGTGTGTCAGAGGAGGCTCTATAGAAGGACAGAGTGCCGGCTAGCCAGTCCAGATACACTCCTACTCTGTGGGGGCTGGAGGAGGGGACGTCTATGGTAGTGGGATTATTATTATGCCAGGCAATGTAACTGCTGTCATAGCAGAACAGACTCCAGGACTTGTCATTCCATCCAAGACCACAGTCATTAACACTTCCTCTCCTGCTGATTCCTTTATATGTCACTCCTATACCAGCCCCCCCACTCCACTCTACCTCCCAGTAACAGCGCCCAGTCAGACCCTCTCTACACAGCACCTGTTTAAGGTCCTCAAATCTCTCTGGGTGATCAGGATACGGCTGCTTCTCTCTCCTACATGTCACCTTTCTGTTCTCCTCAGACAGAGAGAGGAGTCTGTCTACTGTGTTTAGGTCCAGTGTGAGATCACAGACATCTGATGGATGAAACCAGACACAATATTAGAAATCATCATCATTCACATTAGAATGTTAACTCACTTTTCACTAATTCATTTAATGTAGATGTTTCTAGGTATCAAAAGGAGAAGTTAAGGTAACTTGAGACTTGTTGAATGATCATATGTTATACTGTATGGTAATATAAAACACACTTATTCCCATTAATTACACACACACACACACACACACACACACACACACACACACACACACACACACACACACACACACAGACTCAAACATTGTCAAAGCAACTCTTTGTAAACTTTGGTGTCCCTGATTTTTGCTTCTGTAGAACTACAGATGATATTTAATATGACCAAGTCAGTAATGATGGTGGTCTTTGACTTTGACTTGAATTAAGACTTATTAAGTCATTTTCTTCACAGCTGTCAATACTCACATTTTCTAAGCCCAGGTTTCATTGTGTACTCTCCACCATTTTCCACACTGTAGCAGTAAGCAGAAGAACAGACAGTCATTGAGGGATACACCTGAACTCTCTCACACAGGACACACACACACAGCACATAACTTTGTCCAAGTGGTGGTCAGAATGTTTGTCTTAACTAGCCTGAAAAGTCAAACATGTCTGATAGGAACATCGACATAAACCCTCTACATACTTGAGTTTCTCCAGTCTGCAGTGTGGATCCTCCAGTCCAGCAGAGAGCAGTCTGACTCCTGAGTCTCCTGGGTGATTGTAGCTCAGGTCCAGCTCTCTCAGGTGTGAGGGGTTTGACCTCAGAGCTGAGACCAGAGAAGCACAGCCTTCCTCTGTGACTAGACAGCGTGACAGCCTGCAAAGAGTCAAATCATATTAAAATCACACTGCTATTCTTTGGTGGTGAAAATAGTGGCAGTATATTTTTTCTACATTTTTAGATATATCAGTGTCCTGAAACCTGCCATATCTATTCATAAATTAATCTATCATTATTATAAATGATCATAATATTGCTTGTAGAGAGAAAAATGTATAGTACAAATATTTGAGTAGACTGACCAGACCAGTTTAAAAGCAGTATCAGTCAAAAGACAGACAGTGAGGTATCAGATTTAGATTGTATTGGGTATACAGTCCACACCATATCTATTTTGACAGTGAAGCAAATATTTTAAATGTGGCTCTATACTCCAGCAATTTGGATTTGAGATCAAATGTTTTATACGAGATGACGGTATATAATGTCCCCTTTTATTTGAGGATATTGTGTGTGTGTATGTGTGTGTGTCCACTGTTTATTTATTTATTTAACCTTTATTTAACTAGGCAAGTCAGTCAACAAATTCTTATTTACAATGACGGCATACCCCGGCCAAACCCGGACGACGCTGGGCCAATTGTGCGCCGCCCTATGGGGACTCCCAATCACTGTGTGTGTGCCTAGTGTTTGTGCCCAGTGTGTGTGTCCAGTGTGCGAGTGTGTGTCCAGTGTGCGAGTGTGTGTGTGTGTCCAGTGTGTGTGTTAGGGCTGGGCGGTATACCGTATTTTATGATATACAGGTATTGATACAGGGACCGGTTTGGGTTGTTACTTTACCTTCTATACTGGTATTTGAATGTTTGGTATGTTAAATGTGATATGCCATGTGTAATGTCAATTTTTATAGTTTACTTCGCTACTTGAGTCATCTGTCTCCGCTCTTTCTCTCCGTGCAGCTTTCTACAGTGACCTAGCCACGTCCCCTGTCACTCAAGGAGCACATTTGATGTTCCTCAACCACTAGACACTTGCATTTAGTCTGCATGGTCAATGCAGCACATGCAACAATGTTGATGACAACAATGCTGTTTTCACTTTGCTTCTTCATATAAATCCACCAGCGTTCTGTAATGACACTATTAGTTTGTGTTTCTTACATCAGCAAACAGCTAGTTTGTCTTTTCTTAGCAAGTTGCCCTAAATCTTGTGAGATGCTAATTGTTAGCCGCTAATGCTAATAGCTAGCTAGCTAATAAATGTACTGAGTAAGAGCAAACGTAGCTAGCTAATACAGCCTGATAATACCAGTGATGGTGTAGACCTAAATCAGCATGTGCAACAGTATCTTCTAAATCAAAGAAGAATATGCAAAGCAAGAACATGTTAGCATTTTCCCTGACACCTAAAAGTACTAATTTTGAATGCTTAGCAGGACAGTACAATTGTCCAATTCACACACTTACCAAGAGAACATCCCTGGTCATCCCTACTGCCTCTGATCTGGAGGACTCACTAAACACAAATTCTTTGTTTGTAAATTGTCTGAATGTTGGAGTGTGACCCTGGCTATACATAAATAAAAATAAATTTAAAAAATTGAAAATGGTGCCATCTGGTTTTAATATAAGGAATTTGAAATTATTTATGAAATGATTTATACACATGGATCCAACGCTCGTCTTATGTGGCAGGGCTTGCAAACTATTACAGACTACAGAGGGAAGCACAGCCACGAGCTGCCCAGTGACACAAGCCTACCAGACGAGCTAAATCACTTCTATGCTCGCTTCGAGGCAAGCAACACTGAGGCATGCATGACAGCATCAGCTGTTCCGGACGACTGTAAGACCATTAAACAGGTCAACATTCACAAGGCTGCGGGGCCAGATGTATTACCAGGACGTGTGCTCTGGGCATGTGCTGACCAACTGGCAGGTGTCTTCACTGACATTTTCAACATGTCCCTGATTGAGTCTGTAATACCAACATGCTTCAAGCAGACCACCATAGTCCCTGTGCCCAAGAACACGAAGGCAACCTGCCTTCGTAGCATAACAACACCCACCCGTAGCACGCTCTCCAGCAGGTATATCTCACTGGTCATCCCCAAAGCCAACACCTCCTTTGGCCGTCTTTCCTTCCAGTCTCTGCTGCCAATGATTGGAACGAATTGCAAAAATCGCTGAAGTTGGAGACTTATATCTCCCTCAATAACTTTAAGCATCAGCTATCTGAGCAGCTTACCGATCGCTGCAGCTGTACATAGCCCATCTCTAAATAGCCCACCCAATCTACCTACATCATCCCCATATTATTTTTCTTAACTTTTTTCTGCTCTTTTGCACACCAATATTTCTACTTGTACATCATCATCTGCTCATCTATAACTCCAGTGTTAATCTGCTAAATTGTAATTACTTCGCTACTACGGCCTATTTATTGCCTTACCTTCTTACTTCATTTGTACACACTGTATATAGACTTTTCTATTGTGTTATTGACTTTACTTTTACATTTGTTTATCCCACGTGTAACTCTGTGTTGTTGTTTTTGTCGCACTGCTTTGCTTTATCTTGGCCAGGTCGCAGTTGTAAATGAGAACTTGTTCTCAACTGGCCTACCTGGTTAAATAAAGGAGAAATAAAAAAATAAAAAAATAACTGCCTAAATGACTACTGATGACGGATCAGCACCTAGAGAAAAATTATCACAATACTGACCCAGGATCAGCTTCTATTAGCACCTATGGCTGCAAATATTGAGGCGCCTTATTCTAATGCTTACCCAATAAAAATGCACTAAATCACGTTAGGCTAACACATCATAAAATATATTGAGACAAATTACAGACAGTAAACAAGTAGCAAAATATAATCCGTAGCCATGAAGTGCTTTGAAAGGCTGTTAATGGCTGTTAATGGCTCACATCAACACCCTTATGCCAGAAACCCTAGATCCACTCCAATTTGCACACCGCCCAAACAGATCCACAGATGATGCAATCTCTATTGCACTCCACACTGCCCTTTCCCACCTGGACAAAAGGAACAGCTACGTGAGAATGCTATTCATTGACGACAGCTCAGCGTTCAACACCATATTACCCTCAAAGCTCATCACTAAGCTAAGGATCCTGGGACTAAACACCTCCCTCTGCAACTGGATCCTGGCTTCCTGACGGGCCGCCCCCAAGTGGTGAGGGTAGGTAGCAACACATCTGCCACGCTGATCCTCAACACAGGGGCCCCTCAGGGGTGCGTGCTCAGTCCCCTCCTGTACTCCCTGTTCACCCACGACTGCATGGCCAGGCACGACTCCAACACCATCATTAAGTTTGCATACGACACAACAGTGGAAGGCCTGATCACTGACAACAACGAGACAGCCTATAGGGAGGAGGTCAGAGACCTGGCAGGGTGGTGCCGGAATAACAACCTATCCCTCAACGTAACCAAGACTAAGGAGATGATTGTGGACTACAGGAAAAGGAGGACCGAGCACGCCCCCATTCTCATCGACGGGGCTGTAGTGGAGCAGGTTGAGAGCTTCAAGTTCCTTGGTGTCCACATCACCAACAAACTACAATGGTCCAAATACACCAAGACAGTCGTGAAGAGGGCATGAGAAAGCCTATTCTCCCTCAGGAAACAAAAGAGATTTGGCATGGGTCCTCAGTTCCTCAAAAGGTTCTACACCTGCAACATCGATAGCATCCTGACTGGTTGCGTCACTGCCTGGTACGGCAATTGCTGGGCCTCCGACCGCACGGCACTACAGAGGGTAGTGCGTACAGCCCAGTACATCACTGGGGCTAAGCTGCCTGCCATCCAGGACTTCTACACCAGGCGGTGTCAGAGGAAGGCCCTAAAAATTGTCAAAGACCCCAGCCACCCCAGTCATAGACTGTTCTCTCTACTACCGCATGGCAAGCGATACCGGAGTGCCAAGTCTCGAACAAAAAGGCTTCTCAACAGTTTTTACCCCCAAGCCATAAGACTCCTGAACAGGTAATCAAATGGCTACCTGGACTATTTGCATTGTGTGCCCCTCCCCAACCCCTCTTTTACGCTGCTGCTACTCTCTGTTTATCATACACTGCTCAAAAAAATAAAGGGAACACTAAAATAACACATCCTAGATCTGAATGAATGAAATAATCTTATTAAATACTGTTTTCTTTACATAGTTGAATGTGCTGACAACAAAATCACACAAAAATAATCAATGGAAATCCAATTTATCAACCCATGGAGGTCTGGATTTGGAGTCACACTCAAAATTAAAGTGGAAAACCACACTACAGGCTGATCCAACTTTGATGTAATGTCCTTAAAACAAGTCAAAATGAGGCTCAGTAGTGTGTGCCTGTATGACCTCCCTACAACGCCTGGGCATGCTCCTGATGAGGTGGCGGATGGTCTCCTGAGGGATCTCCTCCCAGACCTGGACTAAAGCATCCGCCAACTCCTGGACAGTCTGTGGTGCAACATGGCATTGGTGGATGGAGCGAGACATGATGTCCCAGATGTGCTCAATTGGATTCAGGTCTGGGGAACGGGCGGGCCAGTCCATAGCATCAATGCCTTCCTCTTGCAGGAACTGCTGACACACTCAAGCCACATGAGGTCTAGCATTGTCTTGCATTAGGAGGAACCCAGGGCCAACCGCACCAGCATATGGTCTCACAAGGGGTCTGAGGATCTCATCTCGGTACCTAATGGCAGTCAGGCTACCTCTGGCAAGCACATGGAGGGCTGTGCGGCCCCCCAAAGAAATGCCACCCCACACCATGACTGACCCACCGCCAAACCGGTCATGCTGGAGGATGTTGCAGGCAGCAGAATGTTCTCCACAGCGTCTCCAGACTCTGTCACGTCTGTCACATGTGCTCAGTGTGAACCTGCTTTCATTTGTGAAGAGCACAGGGCGCCAGTGGCGAATTTGCCAATCTTGGTGTTCTCTGGCAAATGCCAAACGTCCTGCACGGTGTTGGGCTGTAAGCACAACCCCTACCTGTGGATGTTGGGCCCTCATACCACCCTCATGGAGTCTGTTTCTGACCGTTTGAGCAGACACATGCACATTTGTGGCCTGCTGGAGGTCATTTTGCAGGGCTCTGGCAGTGCTCCTCCAGCTCCTCCTTCCACAAAGGTGGAGGTAGCGGTCCTGCTGCTGGGTTGTTGCCCTCCTACGGCCTCCTCCACGTCTCCTGATGTACTGGCCTGTCTCCTGGTAGCGCCTCCATGCTCTGGACACTACGCTGACAGACAGAGCAAACTTTCTTGCCACAGCTCGCATTGATGTGCCATCCTGGATGAGCTGCACTACCTGAGCCACTTGTGTGGGTTGTAGACTCCGTCTCATGCTACCACTAGAGTGAAAGCACCGCCAGCATTCAAAAGTGACCAAAACATCAGCCAGGAAGCCTCGGAACTAAGAAGTGGTCTGTGGTCACCTCTTGCAGAACCACTCCTTTATTGGGGGTGTCTTGCAAATTGCCTATAATTTCCACCTGTTGTCTATTCCATTTGCACAACAGCATGTGAAATTTATTGTCAATCAGTATTGCTTCCTAAGTGGACAGTTTGATTTCACAGAAGTGTGATTGACTTGGAGTTACATTGTGTTGTTTAAGTGTTCCCTTTATTTTTTTGAGCAGTGTATATGCATAGTCACTTTAACTATACATTCATGTACATACTACCTCAATAGGCCCGACCAACCAGTGCCCCCGCACATTGGTTAACCGGGCTATCTGCATTTTGTCCCGCCACCCACCACCCGCCAACCCCTCTTTTAAGCTACTGCTACTCTCTGTTCATCATATATGTATAGTCATTCTAACCATATCTACATGTATATACTACCTCAATCAGCCCGACTAACCGGTGCCTGCATACTGTATAGCCTCGCTACTGTTATAGCCTCTCTACTGTTATTTTTCACTGTCTTTTTACTGTTGTTTTTATTTATTTTCTTACCTATTCTTCACCTAATACCTTTTTTTCACTATTGGTTAGAGCCTGTAAGTAAACATTTCACTTTTACTATTCAAAAACTAAAAATACCGTCAAATACCTTCATACAGTTCATTTATTTTAAAATACTGTGATATAATATTTTGGCCATATCGCCCAGCCCTAGTGTGTGTGTGTGTGTGTGTTCATTGAGTGATACACGTGCAAACACACACTGGACACACACAGGACACAAACACACACTGGACACAAACACATTGGACACACATACATACTGGACACACACACACTGAGCAAACACAGGACACACACACAGGACACACATACACAGTTCAAAATGCTGCAACATAGCACCATATTTAAAACTGTAATCTTCACTGTCCAAACACATATGGTGTGGACTATGTGTGTCTGGTAAACACATGTGGATCTGGTGAACAGTTATCACTTGTTGACCAACTACAGGAATACTGACCTCAGAGTCTCCAGTCTGCAGTGGGGATCCTCCAGTCCAGTAGAGAGCAGCTTCACTCCTGAATCCTTCAGGTCATTGTTACTCAGGTCCAGCTCTCTCAGGTGTGAGGGGTTTGACCTCAGAGCTGAGACCAGAGAAGCACAGCCTTCCTCTGTGACTAGACAGCCTGACAGCCTGCAAAGAGTCAAATCATATTAAAATCACACTGCTATTCTTTGGTGGTGAAAATAGTGGCAGTATATTTATTTCTACATTTTCAGATACATCAGTGTCCTGAAACCTGCCATATCTATTCATAAATTAATGTTTCATTGTTCTAAATGATCATAATAATGCTTGTAGAGAGAAAAATGTATAGTACAAATATTTGAGGAGACTGACCAGACCAGTTTAAAAAGCAGTATCAGTCAAAAGACAGACAGTGAGGTATCAGATTTAAATTGTATTGAGTATACAGTCCACACCATATCTATTTTGACAGTGAAGATAACATTTTAATGCAGAAATGATGAAAGTGCTGACATTTTTTGGGGTTGAAGTTGAATTGAAAAGTATAAACCAATCAGAATGGAGAAAGACACATTGAAATCACTCACTACTCATAAACCACCCTGGGATCACTCACTACTCATAAAGCACCCTGGGATCACTCACTACTCATAAAGCACCCTGGGATCACTCACTACTCATAAAGCACCCTGGGATCACTCACTACTCATAAAGAAAATGTACAACTTTTACTATTCAAAAACTAAAAATACCGTCAAATTTATTTTGAAATACGGTGATGTAATATTTTGGCCATATCGCCCAGCCCTAGTGTGTGTGTGTGTGTGTGTGTGTGTGTGAGTTCATCAAGTGATACATGTGTACACACACGCACACACACACACTGGACATACACACACACTGGACACACACACAGGACACACACACACAGGATGCACACACAGGACACACACACAGGACAAACTGGACACACACACACAGGACACACACACACATACACAGGACACACACACACACACTGGACACACACTGGACACACACTGGACACACACATAGGACACACACACACACATACTGGACACACACACACACACAGGACACACACACAGGACAAACTGGACACACACACAGGACACACACACACAGGACACACACACACATACACAGTTCAAAATTCTGGAGCATAGCGCAAGCTTGATGTAATTCAATGCAGGCATGGAATATGGGACCAAATACTAAACTTATGACTACTTTAATACAATATAAGTGAATTTGTCCGAATATGTACAACTTTTTCAAATGGGAGAACTAAATACAGAAAGTGCTTTCCTTTCTTAACAGTAACACAGCTATGTATGAAAATACCCTCAAATAAAAGGTGACATTCTGTACTGTCACCTGATATGAAACATTCTATCTCAAATCTAAAATGCTGGCGCATAGCACCACATTTAAAACTGTAAGCTTCACTGTCCAAACACATATGGTGTGGACTATGTGTGTCTGGTAAACACATGTGGATCTGGTGAACAGTTATCACTTGTTGACCAACTACAGGAATACTGACCTCAGAGTCTCCAGTTTACAGTGTGGATCCTCCAGTCCAGCAGAGAGCAGCTTGACTCCTGAATCCTTCAGGTCATTGTTACTCAGGTCCAGCTCTCTCAGGTGTGAGGGGTTTGACCTCAGAGCTGAGACCAGAGAAGCACAGCCTTCCTCTGTGACTAGACAGCCTGACAGCCTGCAAAGAGTCAAATCATATTAAAATCACACTGATATTCTTTGGTGGTGAAAATAGTGGCAGTATAATTTTTCTACATTTTCAGATATCAGTGTCCTGAAACCTTCCATATCTATTCATAAATTAATGTATCATATTAAAAATGACAAATGATCAAAGTATTGCCTGCAGATAGAAACATGTATAGTACAAATATTTGAGTAGACTGACCAGACCAGTTTAAAAGCAGTATCAGTCAAAAGACAGACAGTGAGGTATCAGATTTAGATTGTATTGAGTATACAGTCCACACCATATCTATTTTGACAGTGAAGATAACATTTTAATGCAGAAATGATGAAAGTGCTGACATTTTTTGGGGTTGAAGTTGTATTGAAAAGTATAAACCAATCAGAATGGAGAAAGACACATTGAAATCACTCACTACTCATAAACCACCCTGGGATCACTCACTACTCATAAAGCACCCTGGGATCACTCACTACTCATAAAGCACCCTGGGATCACTCACTACTCATAAAGCACCCTGGGATCACTCACTACTCATAAAGAAAATGTACAACTTTTACTATTCAAAAACTAAAAATACCGTCAAATTTATTTTGAAACACGGTGATTTAATATTTTGGCCATATCGCCCAGCCTTAGTGTCTGTGTGTGTGTGTGTGTGTGTGTGAGAGTTCATTAAGTGATACATGTGTACACACACGCACACACACACACTGGACATACACACACTGGACACACACACAGGACACACACACACAGGATGCACACACAGGACACACACACAGGACAAACTGGACACACACACACAGGACACACACACACACACACACTGGACACACACTGGACACACACACACACATAGGACACACACACACACACACATACTGGACACACACACACACACAGGACACACACACACAGGACAAACTGGACACACACACACACACACACAGGACACACACACACTGGACACACACACACACAGGACACACACACACAGGACACACACACACATACACAGTTCAAAATTCTGGAGCATAGCGCAAGCTTGATGTAATTCAATGCAGGCATGGAATATGGGACCAAATACTAAACTTATGACTACTTTAATAGAATATAAGTGAATTTGTCCAAATAATTAAGACTTCTTTAAATGGGAGAACTAGATACATAAAGTGCTTTCATATCTAAACGGTAAAATATATGTATGAATACCTTTATATTAAACATTGTATCTCAAATCCAAAATGCTGGAGCATAGCACCAAATGTAAAACTGTAAGCTTCACTGTCCAAACACATATGGTGTGGACTATGTGTGCCTGGTAAACACATGTGGATCTGGTGAACAGTTATCACTTGTTGACTAACTACAGGAATACTGACCTCAGAGTCTCCAGTTTACAGTGGGGATTCCCCAGTCCAGCAGAGAGCAGCTCCACTCCTGAATCCTTCAGGTCATTGTTACGCAGGTCCAGCTCTCTCAGGTGTGAGGGGTTTGAACTGAGAACTGAGGCCAACACTTTACAGGATGTGTCTGTGAGTTTACAGACAGTGAGTCTGCAAACACCGAAGAAATACAATGACAGAAAGGTGGTATTAAAATGATACGCTTAGCTTTCCCTGTTTACGCTGTTACCCATTTACAAATACTGTGTTGGGTTTGACTTCAGAGCTGAGATCAATCATGAACGAGATCATCATGACTTCACAAACACACTGTTAAATTAACAAGTAGTGTAGAAGGACAATGGAAGATTCATTTGGTTTATTCTCTCAGACAGCATATAGATTAATCTTCCGTGTCCTAGAATTATATGGTCATATTGTTATACTAATGTGAAAATCAATGCATTCATTCAATATGTTTTTCAATATAATATTATATACATATTATAATACAGATTTTTCTCTAAACATAATATTTCTTCCTGATGATTAGTTCTTATATGTCATTTGATGTACTCACAGAACAGCTCTGGAGGCTTTGACCACTGGCAGCAGCCTCAGAAGACCTTCCTCTGATCTGGAGAATTTCTTCAGGTCAAACACATCCAGCTCCTTTTCTGAAGTCAGCAACACAAAGACCAGAGCTGACCACTGTGCAGGTGACAGGTTGGGTTTTGAGAGACTTCCTGAGCTCAGGAAGCTTTGGATCTCCTCCACTAGAGAATGGTCATTCAGTTCATTCAGACAGTGGAACAGATTGATGCACCTCTCTGGAGAGGGATTCTCCCTGATCTTCTCCTTGATGTACTTGACTGTTTCTTCATGGCTCTGTGAGGTGCTTCTTGTGTTTGTCAGTAGACCTAGTAAGTGCTTCTGATTGGACTTCAGTGAGAGGCCCAGAAGGAAGCGGAGGAACAGGTCCAGGTTTCCCATCTCACTTTGTAATGCTTTATCCACAGCACTCTTGTAGAAAGTAACTTCAGGCTCATCTTTTGTTTTCAGTTTGTTCATTACATTCTCATTGTTGTTGATGAATGAGAGGAACACATATACAGCAGCCAGAAACTCCTGAATGCTCAGATGCACGAAGCAGTACACCTTGTCCTTGTACAGCCCACATTCCTCTTTAAAGATCTGTGTGCACAATCCTGAGTACACTGAGGCTTCACTGACATCAATGCCAGCCTCTTTCAGGTCTTCTTCATAGAAAATCAGATTGCCATTCACAAGCTGTTGAAAAGCCAGTTTTCCCAGTGACAGAATGCTC